>NW_025547608.1:0-140905 GCF_905237065.1 Salmo salar
TATTATATACAGCTGGACCTGTGATCCTGGATAGACCTGTTTATATATGATGTTAAGATATTATATGCAGTTGGAGCTGTGATCCTGGAGAGACCTGTTTATATATAATGTTTATATATTATATACAGCTGGTGCTGTGATCCTGGAGAGACCTGTTTATATATGATGTTTATATATTATATACAGCTGGTGCTGTGATCCTGGAGAGACCTGTTTATATATGATGTTTATATATTATATACAGCTGGAGCTGTGATCCTGGAGAGCCCTGCCCTTCCTGTGACTGAGGGAGATTCTGTGACTCTGCGCTGCAGATATCAGGAACTCCTCTAACCTCACAGATGATTTCTACAAAGATGGATCCCTCATCAGGACTGAGACTACAGGAGAGATGACCATCCCTGCAGTATCCAAGTCAGATGAAGGACTCTACAAATGTACCAACTCTGAAGGAGAATCACCAGAGAGCTGGATGACTGTGACAGGTGAGAATATGAGAAACCTTGACATTCAGATTATCTGGTCCTTCTTTACACTGTTAAGTGGTGCTAAAACCTACATTATAAACTGGGTGGATCCAGGTTCATAGGGTGAGACATTACATTCATAATAGTTCTTATAATCTCTGCTTGGACAATAGACGTAATTCTGTAGATGTAGGTACATTAATACTGATAACATTAATCAGATCACAGTTTCTAACTATTTACTGTGTTGTTTCTTCTTGTGTTTTTCAAGCTAAGGGATCTACCCCCACCCCATCCTCTCCTACCTCCTCTCTCCTCCTCCTTCTGTCTGTCTCTGGGTTGGTGGCTGCTCTCTCCATCTCTCTGATCATTCTACTGGTCCTGTTCTGCAAGAAGAGGAACAAAGATGTAGCAGCTGAACCCAGAGATGTTACGAATGCTGACGTTAGAATCACACAGGACCCAGAACCCAGGAGAAGGAGAGGTACACACACACACACACACACACACACACACACACACACACACACACACACACACACACACACACACACACACACACACACACACACACACACACACACACACACACACACACACACACACACACACAGTACAAGTGTCTTTATGTTTTTAACCCATTGTCTCGTCTCCTCCAGAGAAGTCTCCAGGAGCTGATCCAGTCTACTCTGCAGTGAAGACCTCCAACACCACAGGTACTGTAGTACTGAATAACACTATAACACCACAGGTACTGTAGTACTGTATAACACTATAACACCACAGGTACTGTAATACTGTATAACACTATAACACCACAGGTACTGTAATACTGTATAACACTATAACACCACAGGTACTGTAATACTGTATAAACACTATAACACCACAGCTACTGTATTATATATAACACTATTTTATTTTATTTTTTATATTTTTATATACTTGCTCATTTCCCAACTTGGAAGCGAACTGTCACGAGAATTTTTAATCCCAATGATGATAACTAAACAATAATTTAAGCTTTGACAAATTCCCCGATGTTTGTAAGACCCTGTGTTTAATAATAATTGGTCTCAGATTCTGCAAAAGGTTCATCCTTTACTCTTTATTCTCTATTATTTATACCTATGCCTTCAAAATAAAAACAATACATTTATAACACACACACAGACACACACACACACACACACACACACACACACACACACACACACACACACACACACACACTAGTAGAAACTCCACCTCTCTTTAGGTGGGCCGTATCTTTTTCCACAGTTCACATTCTTAGTTTATCCTGTTAAGGAACCCTCGCCAACAGCCAGTGAAATAGCAGGGCGCCAAATTCAAAACAACAAAAATCTCATAATTCAAATTTCTCAAACATACAAGTATTATACACCATTTTAAAGATACACTTCTCGTTAATCCAACCACAGTGTCCGATTTCAAAAAGGCTTTACAGCGAAAGCATACCATTGGATTATGTTAGGACAGCGCCTAGACAAGAAAAAACCACACAGCCATTTTCCAAGCAAGGAGAGGCGTCACAAAAACCAGAAATACAGCTCTAATTAACCTGTTAGGGCTAGGGGGCAGCATTTGCACGTCTGGATAAAAAAATGTACCCGATTTAATCTGGTTACTAATCCTACCCAGTAACTAGAATATGCATATACTTATTATATATGGATAGAAAACACTCTAAAGTTTCTAAAACTGTTTGAATGGTGTCTGTGAGTATAACAGAACTCATTTGGCAGGCAAAACCCTGAGACATTTTCTGACAGGAAGTGGATACCTGATGTGTTGTATTGACTTTAAACCTATCCCATTGAAAAACACAGGGGCTGAGGAATATTTTGGCACTTCCTATTGCTTCCACTAGATGTCACCAGCCTTTACAAAGTGTTTTGAGTCTTCTGGAGGGAGATCTGACCGAACAAGAGCCATGGAACGATGATGTCCCATTAGACACCTGGCGCGCGAGTTCATGTTGGGTACCCTCGTTCCAATACGTTATAAAAAAGAGTATGCATTCGTCCACCTTGAATATTATTCATGTTCTGGTTAAAAAGGCCCTAATTATTTATGCTATACAACGTTTGACATGTCTGCACGAACGTAAATATATTTTTTTCCCCTCGTTCATGACGGAAGTCCGGCTGGCTTAGATCATGTGCTAACAAGACGGAGATTTTTGGACATAAATGATGAGCTTTTTTGAACAAAACTACATTCGTTATGGACCTGTGATACCTGGAAGTGACATCTGATGAAGAGAATCAAAGGTAATGGATTATTTACATAGTATTTTCGATTTTAGATCTCCCCAACATGAACGTCTAGTCTGTATCGCAACGCCGTATTTTTCTGGGCACAGTGCTCAGATTATTGCAAAGTGTGATTTCCCAGTAAGGTTATTTTTAAATCTGGCACGTTGATTGCGTTCAAGAGATGTAAATCTATAATTCTTTAAATGACAATATAATATTTTACCAATGTTTTCTAATTTTAATTATTTAATTTGTGACGCTGACTTGACTGCCGGTTATTGGAGGGAAACGATTTCCTCAACATCAATGCCATAGTAAAACGCTGTTTTTGGATATAAATATGAACTTGATAGAACTAAAAATGCATGCATTGTCTAACATAATGTCCTAGGAGTGTCATCTGATGGAGATTGTAAAAGGTTAGTGCATCATTTTAGCTGGTTTTATGGTTTTGGTGACCCTGTCTTTGACTTGACAAAACATTACACACAACTCTTGTAAATGTACTGTCCTAACATACTCTAAATTTATGCTTTCGCCGTAAAACCTTTTGAAATCGTAAAACGTGGTTAGATTAAGGAGATGTTTATCTTTCAAAGGGTGTAAAATAGTTGTATGTTTGAAAAATTTGAATTTTGACATTTATTTGGATTCAAATTTGCCGCTTCTTGAAAATGCACCTGCTGTTGATGGAGTGCACCACGAATATAACTAAAAAAACATGAAATATAATAAGAATAGTTACCGAATGCAATAAACTCTGCAGATTTAAAAATAACCTTACGGGGAAAGCACACTTTGCAATAATGTGAGCACTGCGCACAGAAAAAACAAGCCATACAGACTAGACGTCATGTTGGGGAGATCAAAAGTCGGAAATATATAAATAATCACTTACCTTTGATATCTTCATCAGAATGTCACTTCCAGGTATCACAGGTCCATAATAAATGTTAGTTTTGTTTCGAAAAGTCATATTTATGTCCAAATATCTCCTTTTTGTTGCCTCAGGTCACTATTCAAATGCACAATGCGCGAGCAGAGAAGGGAAAAATATATTTCCGCTCGTTGAAACATGTCAAACGTTGTATAGAATAAATCATTAGGGCCTTTTTATCAGAACATGAATAATATTCAAAGTGGACGAAATACTTACTCTTTATAACGTATTGGAAAAGGAACCAGCACGCAGGTGTGCGTTATGGGTGAGCTCTTGTTCGCATCTCCCTCCAGAAGACTCAAAACAGGTTGTAAAGACCGGCCGACATCTAGTTGAAGCAATAGGAAGTGCCAAAATATTCCTAAACACTGTGTTTTCAATGGGATAGGTTTAAAGTCAATACAACACATCAGGTATCCACTTCCTCCGGAAATGTCTCAGGTTTTTGCGCCATATGAGTTCTGTTATACTCACAGACACCATTCAAACAGTTTTGGAAACTTTAGAGTGTTTTCTATCCATATATATAATAATATGCATATGGTAGAGGACCAGAGATTAAATGACTGGACCAACCAACAGGTTAACCTCTCTGGGCTAAGCGAGACGAATTCGTCCCACCTACGCAACAGCCAGTCTAATCCAGTGGCGCGATTTTCAAATACCTTAAAAATCCTATTACTTCAATTTCTCAAACATATGACTATTTTACAGCTATTTAAAGACAAGACTCTCATTAATCTAACCACACTGTCCAATTTCAAAAAGGCTTTACAATGAAAGCAAAACATTAGATTATGTCAGCAGAGTACCAAGCCAGAAATAATCAGACACCCATTTTTCAAGCTAGCATATAATGTCACAAAAACCCAGAAGACAGCTAAATGCAGCACTAACCTTTGATGATCTTCATCAGATGACAACCCTAGGACATTATGTTATACAATACATGCATGTTTTGTTCAATCAAGTTCATATTTATATCAAAAACCAGCTTTTTACATTAGCATGTGAAGTTCAGAACTAGCATACCCCCCGCAAACTTCCGGCGAATTCACTAACAATTTACTAAATTACTCACGATAAACGTTCTCAAAAAACACAACAATTATTTTAAGAATTATAGATACAGAACTCCTCTATGCACTCGATATGTCCGATTTTAAAATAGCTTTTTGGTGAAAGCACATTTTGCAATATTCTAAGTACATAGCCCAGCCATCACGGGCTAGCTATTTAGACACCCGGCAAGTTTAGCACTCACCAATATCAGATTTACTATTACAAAAGTTTGATTACCTTTTGTTGTCTTCGTCAGAATGCACTCCCAGGACTGCTACTTCAATAACAAATGTTGGTTTGGTCCAAAATAATCCATCGTTATATCCGAATAGCGGCGTTTTGTTCGTATGCGTTCCAGAAACTATTCGAAATGGTAAATCAGGGTCGCGCGCATGGCGCAATTCATGACAAAAAATTCGAAATATTCCATTACCGTACTTCGAAGCATGTCAACCGCTGTTTAAAATCCATTTTATTGCATTTTTCTCGTAAAAAGCGATAATATTCCGACCGGGAATGTCCATTTAGCTAAACAGAGGAAAGAAAACAAAGCTTTCGGTCGACGCGGGCATGAGCCTGAGTCTCACAGTACTGTAACCAGCCACTACCCAAACGCGCTTACTTTGTTTCAGCCAGAGCCTGCAAAGTCATGATTCAGCATTTTGCCGCCTTCTGAGAGCCTATGGCAGCCGTAGGAAGTGTCACGGGACAGCTAAGATCCTCACTCTTCAATAAACAGAGACAAGAAGAACGACACCTTGTCAGACAGGCCACTTCCTGCATGAAATCTTCTCAGGTTTTTTCCTGCCATATGAGTTCTGTAATACTCACAGACACCATTCAAACAGTTTTAGAAACTTTAGGGTGTTTTCTATCCAAAGCCAATAATTATATGCATATTCTAGTTACTGGGCAGGAGTAGTAACCAGATTAAATCGGGTACGTTTTTTATCCAGCCGTGTCAATACTGCCCCCTACCCCCAACAGGTTAAACATATGAATTCCTTTATCAATCCACCCTTTTACTAAATATTACACACTGATACTTCAGTCTTTATTAGAAAATAAAGTCATACCAAATCAAACAAAACCAATACATGTATTTACATCACATACTCATCAACGACTGTTCTAGGCCTATATCCAATTATAACTCTTCTTTTTAGGATTTTCATTTTAATCTTCATTATCCTCTCTAGGGTACGGGCAGTATTTTCATGGCCGGATGAAAAATGTACCCAAATTAAACTGCCTGCTACTCGGGCCCAGGAGGTAGGATATGCATATTATTAGTAGATTTGGATATTAAACCCCGTTCTGCCAGTGGAACCTCTAGCCAACAGCCAATGGTGTCGAATGGTGCGAAATACAAATACCTCAAAAAATCTATAATTTCAATTTCTCAAACATATCCACACACATCAACACACTCATACAGGCTAAAGCGGCAACACGGTGATTATAAAATTTTTATAACATTTTTCCATTTCCCAAACATACTAAAACATACTTCCCAAACATACTATCGAACCACCCTGTCACAGATGTATTAACCCCTGAGTTCTCAGCCCATTCTTCACTTAGAGCCATTAACCCTGCTAGAGCTCTAGTTTTATTAGAAATAAACGTACAACAACGAACCCCTATTGTTCTACATACCCCGCCCTTTTCTGCCAATGACATATCAAGAGCCAGCCTATTTTGCCAGGTCATGAAGGAGGTGGCGGATAATTGGTCAGAGATCCCCTTTACTGCATCCCCGGTTTCATTCATCATATCAAATGTATTTATATAGCCCTTCTTACATCAGCTGATATCACAAAGTGCTGTACAGAAACCCAGCCTTAAACCCCAAACAGCAAGCAATGCAGGTGTAGAAGCACGGTGGCTAGGAAAAACTCCCTAGAAAGGCCAAAACCTAGGAAGAAACCTAGAGAGGAACCAGGCTATGAGGGGTGGCCAGTCCTCTTCTGGCTGTGCCGGGTGGAGATTATAACAGCACATGGCCTAGATGTTCAAATGTTCATAAATGACCAGCATTGTCAAATAATAATAATCATAGTAGTTGTCGAGGGTGCAACAAGTCAGTAACACAAGAGTAAGTGTCAGTTGGCTTTTTCATAGCCGATCTTTGAGAGTATCTCTACCGCCTCCTGCTGTTTCTAGAGAGTTGAAAACAGCAGGTCTGGGACAGGTAGCACGTCCGTGAATAGGTCAGGGTTCCAGCAGGTCTGGGACAACAGGTCTGGGACAGGTAGCATGTCCGGTGAACAGGTCAGGGTTCCATATCTGCAGGCAGAACAGTTGGAACTAGAGCAGCAGCACGGCCAGGTGAACTGGGGACAGCAAGGAGTCATCAAGCCAGGTAGTCCTGAGGCATGGTCCTAGGGCTCAGGTCCTCCGAGAGAGAGAAAGAAAGAAAGAGAGAATTAGAGAGAGCATATTTAAATTCACACAGGACACCGGAAAAGACAAGAGAAATACTCCAGATGTGACAGACTGACCCCAGCCCCCCGACACATAAACTACTGCAGCATAAATACTGGAGGCTGAGACAGGAGGGGTCAGGAGACACTGTGGCCCCATCCGATGAAACCCCCGGACAGGGCCAAACAGGTAGGATATAACCCCACCCACTTTGCGAAAGCACAGCCTCCACACCACTGGAGGGATATCTCCAACCACCAACATACCATCCCGGGACAAGGCCGAGTATAGCCCACAAAGATCTCCGCCACGGCACAGCCCAAGGGGGGCGCCAACCCAGACAGGAAGACCACGTCAGTGACTCAACCCACTCAAGTGATGCACCCTCCCAGCGACGGCATGGAAGAACACCAGTAAGCCAGTGACTCAGCCCCTGTAATACGGGTAGAGGCAGAGAATCCCATTGGAAAGAGGGGAAACCGGCCAGGCAGAGACAGCAAGGGCGGTTCGTTGCTCCAGCCTTTCCGTTCACCTTCACACCCCTGGGCCAGACTACACTTAATCATAGGACCTACTGTAGAGATATGTCTTCAGTAAAGACTTAAAGGTTGAGACTGAGTCTGCGTCTCTCACATGGGTAGGCAGACTATTCCATAAAAATTGAGCTCTATAGGAGAAAGCCCTGCCTCCAGCTGTTTGCTTAGAAATTCTAGGAATAATTAGGAGGCCCGCGTCTTGTGACCGTAGCGTACGTGTAGGTATGCACGGCAGGACCAAATCGGAAAGATAGGTAGGAGCAAGCCCATGTAATGCTTTTGTAGGTTAGCAGTAAAACCTTGGAATCAGCCCTTGCCTTAAAAGGAAGCCAGTGTAGGGAGGCTAGCACTTGAGTAATATGATCACATTTTTTGGTTTTAGTCAGGATTCTAGCAGCCGTATTTAGCACTAACTGAAGTTTATTTAGTGCTTTATCCGGGTAGCCGGAAACTAGAGCATTGCAGTAGTCCAACCTAGAAGTAACAAAGGCATGGATTAACTTTTCTGCGTCATTTTTGGACAGAAAGTTTCAGATTTTTGCAATGTTACGTAGATGGAAAGAAGCTGTCCTTGAAACAGTCTTGATATGTTCTTCAAAAAGAGAGATCAGGGTCCAGAGTAACGCCGAGGTCCTTCACAGTTTTATTTGAGACGACTGTACAACTATCCAGATTAATTGTCAGATTCAACAGAAGATCTCTTTGTTTCTTGGGACCTAGAACAAGCATCTCTGTTTTGTCCGAGTTTAAGAGTAGAAAGTTTGCAGCCATCCACTTCCTTATGTCTGAGACACAGGCTTCTAGCGAGGGCAATTTTGGGGCTTCACCATGTTTCATTGAAATGTACAGCTGTGTGTCATCCGCATAGCAGTGAAATTTAACATTATGTTTTCGAATGACATCCCCAAGAGGTAAAATATATAGTGAAAACAATAGTGGTCCTAAAACGGAACCTTGAGGAACACCGAAATTTACAGTTGATTTGTCAGAGGACAAACCATTCACAGAGACAAACTGATATCTTTCCGACAGATAAGACCTAAACCAAGCCAGAACTTGTCCATGTAGACCAATTTGGGTTTCCAATCTCTCCAAAAGAATGTGGTGATCGATGGTATCAAAAGCAGCACTAAGATCTAGGAGCACGAGGACAGACGAGAACCTCGGTCTGACGTCATTAAAAGGTAATTTACCACCTTCACAAGTGCAGTCTCAGTGCTATGATGGGGTCTAAAACCAGACTGAAGCATTTCGTACATTGTTTGTCTTCAGGAAGGCAGTGAGTTGCTGTGCAACAGCTTTTTTTCAATTTTTTTGAGAGGAATGGAAGATTCGATATAGGCCGATATTTTTATAATTTCTGGGTAAAGATTTGGCTTTTTCAAGAGAGGCTTTATTACTGCCACTTTTAGTGAGTTTGGTACACATCTGGTGGATAGAGAGCCGTTTATTATGTTCAACATAGGAGGGCCAAGCACAGAAAGCAGCTCTTTCAGTAGTTTAGTTTGAATAGGGTCCAGTATGCAGCTTGAAGGTTTAGAGGCCATGATTATTTTCATCATTGTGTCAAGAGATATAGTACTAAAACACTTTAGTGTCTCCCTTGATCCTAGGTCCTGGCAGGGTTGTGCAGACTCAGGACAACGGAGCTTTAGAGGAATATGCAGATTTAAAGAGGAGTCTGTCATTTGCTTTCTAATGATCATGATCTTTTCCTCAAAGAAGTTCATGAATTCATCACTGCTGAAGTGAAAGCTATCCTCTCCTGGGGAATGCTGCTTTTAGTTAACTTTGCGACAGTATAACCACAGGTACTGTTGACACAGAATACTGTATAACACTATAACACCACAGGTACTGTAGTACTGAATAACACTATAACACCACAGGTACTGTAATACTGATAACACCACAGGTACTGTACTACTGTAAAACACTCCAACACTATAATTCCAGGTGGATCTGGTCCAGTCTGTGTTAATATCCTCGGCTCTCTCCTGTGTTTAGTTCCAGGTGGATCCGGTCCAGGTGATGTGACCTATGCTGACGTCAACAACACAAAAAGACAACACAACAGGAGGAGAGGTAGGAAGAAGGAGAGGCCAACAACACTCCGCTCATCTTTCTGAAGTAAAAAATATGTTTTTAGTGTTTTAACATGTCACTAGTTGTAACCTGTTTATATGTTTCTTTCAGAGAACGTCGTTCCAGACCCTGTCTACTCAGCAGTGAAGACAGACAGACCGAGATACAGGTCAGAAGGTCGATCCAGTCCCTGTCTACTCAGCAGTGAAGACAGACAGACAGACAGACAGACAGACAGACAGACAGACAGACAGACAGACAGACGACAGACAGACAGACAGCGACCGACAGAAAAACAGAGATACAGGTCAGGCTCAATGATGATGATGAGAAGTAGAGATCATGGCAGCCATTTTGTGCCAGAGGGCTCAGCAACACCCATCAGTTTCTGTGCATAGTGTAGAGAATCATTGTACCATCAAAACCACTGTGAAATATATATTCTATAACCAAGAATATTGTTGTTTCAGCTGTTTCTAAAAGATGAAAACATAAGGGAACGTATATCATTGCTCACATAGAACAGATCTACTGCTACTATAAGATCTATAACACACATTTCTATGTGAATTTTGTCAGGTCGCCCCAAAAATAACATATTGCCAGTTTAACTAATTAAATCTATGTGTCCTATAGGTAGAGCTGTATCTGGACCCAGGGAAGTAATGTACAGACTGAGGTAGGTCCATATTACTGTATCACTAACCCTAATGTACAGACTGAGGCAGGTCCAGTTCACTGTATCACTAACCCTAATGTACAGACTGAGGTAGGTCCTGATCACTGTATTACTAACCCTAATGTACAGACTGAGGTAGGTCCATATCACTGTATCACCAAACTGTAATATAGACTGAGGTAGGTCCTGATCACTGTATCAATAACCCTAATTTACAAACTAAGGTAGGTCCATATCACTGTATCACTAACCCTAATGTACAGACTGAGGTAGGTCCAGATCACTGCATCACTAACCCTAATGTACAGACTGAGGTAGGTCCTGATCACTGTATCAATAACCCTAATTTACAAACTAAGGTAGGTCCATATCACTGTATCACTAACCTTAATGTACAGACTGAGGTAGGTCCAGATGTATATATAACCCTAAATTCATCCTTAACTTCAAAATGAAGTGTTTGTTATAAATGATGTAGCATGTTGTGTTATGAATGATGTAGCATGTTGTGTTATGAATGATGTAGCATGTTGTGTTATGAATGATGTAGCATGTTGTGTTTGTTATTAATGATGTAGTATGTTGTGTTTGTTATAAATTATGTAGCATGTTGTGTTTGTTATGAATGATGTAGCATGTTGTGTTTGTTATGAATGATGTAGCATGTTGTGTTTGTTATAAATGATGTAGCATGTTGTGGTATGAATGATGTGGCATGTTGCGTTTGTTCAAATCACATGGTTAGCAGATGTTAATGTGAGTGTAGCGAAATGCTTGTGCTTCTAGTTCCGACCATGCAGTAATATCTAACAAGTTAACTAACAATTTCACAACAATTCAAAACAACAATTTAATTTGTCTGGGAGCAAGACGTCGGTGCCCGCGACGGGGCTGGTTTTCTTTTTGTAATCAGTGATTGACTGTAGACCCTGCCACATACGTCTTGTGTCTGAGCCTGTGACGAACGCCGTAAGGAGGAGACCAAGGTGGACATCTACACATGGTGGTGGCTCCGGTTCGGGGCGTAGCTCCCGCTCCGCCCGCTGATCCCTCTGCTTTTGTGCCACCGGACCGTGGATTGTTGTCGGAGGAACCGGACCGTAGATCATCGCTAGAGGCTCTGTACTGCAGGCCGCCGCCGGATGCTCCGGTCAGCGGACCGTCGCCGGAAGACTGCGGACCGTCAGCCGAAGACTGCGGACCGTCGCCGAAGACTGCGGACCGTCGCCGGAGGCTCCGGACCGCGGGCCGTCTCAGTAGGTTCCGACCGCGGGCCGTCTCAGGAGGTTCCGGACCGCGGGCCGTCTCAGGAGGTTCCGCGCCGTGGGCCGTCTCAGGAGGTTCCGCGCGTGGATCGTCCCTGGAGGCTCCGGGCCGTGGATCGTCCCTGGAGGCTCCGGGCCATGGATCATCCCTGGAGGCTTCGGGCCATGGATCATCCCTGGAGGCTCCGGGCCATGGATCATCACTGGAGGCTCCGGGCCATGGATCATCACTGGAGGCTTCATGCCATGGATCATCACTGGAGGCTTCGAACCATGGATCATCACTGGAGGCTTCGGACCATGGATCATCACTGGAGGCTTCTTATGTGGAGCTGGAACCGGTTTCACCGAACTGGGGAGACGCACTGGAGACCGGATGCGCAGAGCTGGCACAGGGGTATACTGGGCCGTGGAGGCGCACTGGAGGTCTGGAGCTTAGGTCTGGCACAACCCGTCCTGGCTGGATGCTTACTTTAGCCCGGCAAGGGCGGAGCGCTGGCACAGAAACGAACTGGGCTGTTAAGGCGTACTGGCGACACAGTGCGTAGAGCTGGAGCAGGATATCCTGGACCGAGGAGGCGCACTGGAGACCAGGAGCGCTGAGCTGGCACAATCCATCCTGGCTGAATGCCCACTCTATCATGGCAAATGCGGGGCGCAGGCACATCGCGTACCGGGCTATGAATGCTCACTGGAGATATAGTGCGCATCATAGCACAACACGGTGCCTGGCTGTTCACCTGGTCCCCACGGTAAGCACGGTGAGTTGGCTCAGGTCTCCACCCTGACTCTGCCAATCTACCCGTGTGCCCCCATTTTTGGGGCTGTCTCGTGCTTCCGTCGTTGCCGTGCTAGTTCCTCGTCACGTTGCCGTTCTGCTCTCGCTGCCTCCACCTGTTCCCATGGGAGGTGATCCCATCCAGCCTGGATCTCCTCCCACGTCCAGGATCCCTTGCCATCCCGGATGTCTTCCCAGGTCCATTTCTCCTGACCACGCTGCTTGGTCCTTTTGTGGTGGGACGAACGTCGTAAGGAGGAGACCAAGGTGCAGCGTGGAAAGTTGTCATATTTATATTTATTGTAACTCAGAACACTAAAGCAAAATAACGAAACAACTGCAGTCTTGCAGGCTTTACTGAGCTGTACAAACACAAGATCCACAACTGAAGGTGGAAAAAAGGGCTGCCTAAGTATGATTGGTAGGCAGCTGCATCTGATTAGGAACCATACTCGGCTCAACACAAAGAAAAAGAAAACATAGAATGTAACATAGAAATTTACCACAGACTGCCCACCCCACACCCTGACCTAACAAAATAGAGAAATAAACCGTCTCTCTCAGGTCAGGGCGTGACAGAGCCGTTGAATTGCAACTCTACTTTGTCTCTATACTGACACTTAGCTTGTTTGATTGCCTTCGGAGGGAATAGCTACACTGTTTGTATTCGGTCATGTTTCCAGTTGCCTTGCCATGATTAAAAGCAGGGGTTCGCACTTTCAGTTTTGCGCGAATGCTGCCATCAATCAACGGTTTCTGGTTGGGGAAGGTTTTAATATTCACTGTGGGTACAACATCAACGATGCACTTGCTAATATACTCGCTCACCGAAACAGCGTATACATCAATATTGTTGTCTTAAGCTATCCGGAACATATCCCAGCCCACGTGATTGAAGCAATCTTGAAGCGTGGAATCCGATTGGTCGGACCAACATTGAACAGACCTGAGCACGGGCGTTTCCTGTTTTAGTTTCTGTATACAATACATGCATGTTTTGTTCAATCAAGTTCATATTTATATAAAAACCAGCTTTTACATTAGCATGTGACGTTCAGAACTAGCATACCCCCGCAAACTTCCGGTGAATTTACTAAATTACTCACGATAAACGTTCACAAAAAACATAACAATTATTTTAAGAATTATAGATACAGAACTCCTCTATGCACTCGCTTTGTCCGATTTTAAAATAGCTTTTCGGTGAAAGCACATTTTGCAATATTCTAAGTAGATAGCCCGGCATCACAGGGCTAGCTATTTACACACCCACCAAGTTTAGCACTCACCAAAGTCAGATTTACTATAAGAAAATGTTATTACCTTTGCTGTTCTTCATCAGAATGCACTCCCAGGACTTCTACTTCAATAACAAATGTTGGTTTGGTTCCAAATTATCCATAGTTATATCCAAATAGTGGCGTTTTCTTCGTATGCGTTCAAGACACTATCCGAAGGGTAAACAAGGGGTGACGCGCACGGCGCGCTTCGTGACAAAAAAATTCAAAAATTCCATTACCGTACTTCAAGCATGTCAAACGCTGTTTAAAATCAATTTTTATGCAATTTTTCTCGTAAAAAAGCGATACTATTCCGACCGGGAAACCCTGTTTTCGTTCAAAGAAGAAAAATAAAAACATGGTGTCGGCTCGTGCACGCGCCCCAGTCTCATTGTTCTCAGATCGACCACTATCCAAATGCGCTACTGTTTTTCAGCCATGGCCTGCAAAGTCATCATTCAAAGTTCTGGCGCCTTCTGAGAGCCTTTGGGAGCGTTAGAAAATGTCACGTTATGCCAGAGATCCCCTGTTTTGGATAGAGATGATCAAGAAGGCCAAGAAATAGTCAGAGAGGGCGCTTCCTGTTTGGAATCTTCTCAGGTTTTGGCCTGCCAAATGAGTTCTGTTATACTCACAGACACCATTCAAACAGTTTTAGAAACATTAGGGTGTTTTCTATCCAAATCAAACAATTATATGCATATTCTAGTTTCTGGGCAGGAGTAATAATCAGATTAAATCGGGTACGTTTTTTATCCGGCCGTGAAAATACTGCCCCCTATCCATAACAAGTTAACTAAGACTGTCTCTGTGTTGGCTCTAAGATAATTTACTACTTTAACTAAGACTGTCTCTGTGTTGGCTCTAAGATAATTTACTACTTTAACTAAGACTGTCTCTGTGTTGGCTCTAAGATAATTTACTACTTTAACTCAGACTGTCTCTGTATTGGCTCTAAGATAATTTACTACTTTGCCTCTGTGCTTTGGTGGGCACAAAAACCAGATTGGAATTGGAAGGCTTAAATTGTGATATCATTTTCCTGAACATGTCTGTGTCAACCAGGGAAAAGAAATCCATAGTACCTTTGTGTGGTAGATTAGTACACATTATCATCAAACTTCTCATCAGGTCTTGACTGATACCCAGTCCAATGTTGAATCTAGTACCTGAAATATGCTGCAAACTCACCACATTTAGATGTGGAGGAAAGTTCTCACACATTTACATTTTACATTTAAGTAATTTAGCAGACACTCTTATCCAGAGCGACTTACAAATTGGTGCATTCACCTTATGATATCCAGTGGAACAACCACTTTACATACAATAGTGCATCTAAATCTTTTAGGGGGGGATTAGAAGGATTACTTTATCCTATCCCAGGTATTCCTTAAAGAGGTGGGGTTTCAGGTGTCTGCGGAGGTAGGATTTATCAGGCCATCAATGGTGGAGAAGAGCACTCTCTAATTATTCTGATTAATAGTGACCAAGTTAGTAAAATGAGCCCATCTGGCATTTCTAATGGCCTTGTTAAATATGATGCTCTCTCATTTCTAATGGCCTTGTTATATATGATGCTCTCTCATTTCTAATGGCCTTGTTATATATGATGCTCTCTCATTTCTAATGGCCTTGTTATATATGATGCTCTCTCATTTCTAATGGCCTTGTTATATATGATGCTCTCTCATTTCTAATGGCCTTGTTATATATGATGCTCTCTCATTTCTAATGGCCTTGTTATATATGAAGCTCTCTCATTTCTAACGGCCTTGTTATATATGATGCTCTCTCATTTCTAACGGCCTTGTTATATATGATGCTCTCTCATTTCTAATGGCCTTGTTATCTTGTTATGGATAGGGGGCAGTATTTTTACGGCCGGATAAAAAACGTACCCGATTTAATCTGATTATTACTCCTGCCCAGAAACTAGAATATGCATATAATTATTAGCTTTGGATAGAAAACACTCCAAAGTTTCTAAAACTGTTTGAATGGTGTCTGTGAGTATAACAGAACTCATTTGGCAGGCCAAAACCTGAGAAGATTCCAAACAGGAAGCGCCCTCTCTGACCATTTCTTGGCCTTCTTGATCATCTCTATCCAAAACAGGGGATCTCTGCTGTAACGTGACATTTTCTAATGCTCCCATAGGCTCTCAGAAGGCGCCAGAACGTTGAATGATGACTTTGCAGGCCATGGCTGAAAAACAGTAGCGCATTTGGATAGTGGTCGATCTGAGAACAATGAGACTGGCGCACACGCGCACGAGAAGAGTCCATTTTACTTTCTCTATCTTTGAACGAAAACAACGACTCCCGGGTCGGAATATTATCGCTTTTTTACGAGAAAAATTGCATAAAAATTGATTTTAAACAGCGTTTGACATGCTTCAAGTACGGTAATGGAATATTTTGAAATGTATTGTCACGAAACGCGCCGGGCGTATCACCCTTCATTACCCTTCGGATAGTGTCTTGAACGCACAACAAAACGCCGCTATTTGGATATAACTATGGATTATTTGAAACCAAAACAACATTGGGTGATGAAGTAGAAGTCCTGGGAGTGCATTCTGATGAAGAACAGCAAAGGTAATCCAATTTTTCTTATAGTAAATCTGAGTTTGGTGAATACCAAACTTGGTGGGTGTCAAAATAGCTAGCCATGATGGCCGGGCTATCTACTCAGAATATTGCAAAATGTGCTTTCACCGAAAAGCTATTTTAAAATCGGACACCGCGATTGCATAAAGGAGTTCTGTATCTATAATTCTTAAAATAATTGTTATGTTTTTTGTGAACAATTATCGTGAGTAATTTAGTAAATTCACCGGAAATGTTCGGGTGGGAATGCTAGTTCTGAACGTCACATGCTAATGTAAAAAGCTATTTTTTTATATAAATATGAACTTGATTGAACAAAACATGCATGTATTGTTTAACCTCTCTAGGCTAGGCGGGACGAATTCGTCCCACCTACGTAACAGCCACTGCTATCTGGTGGCGCGATTTTCAAAACCTTAAAAATCCTATTACTTCAATTTCTCAAACATATGACTATTTTACAGCCATTTAAAGACACGACTCTCGTTAATCTAACCACACTGTCCGATTTCAAAAAGGCTTTACAACGAAAGTAAAACATTAGATTATGTCAGCAGAGTACCAAGCCAGAAATAATCAGACACCCATTTTTCAAGCCAGCATATAATGTCACCAAAACCCAGAAGACAGCTAAATGCAGCACTCACCTTTGATGATCTTCATCAGATGACAACCCTAGGACATTATGTTATACAATACATGCATGTTTTGTTCAATCAAGTTCATATTTATATCAAAAACCAGCTTTTTACATTAGCATGTGACGTTCAGAACTAGCATACCCTCCGCAAACTTCCGGGAATTCGCTAACATTTTACTAAATTACTCACGATAAACGTTCACAAAAAGCATAACAATTATTTTAAGAATTATAGATACAGACCTCCTCTATGCACTCGATATGTCCGATTTTAAAATAGCTTTTGGTGAAAGCACATTTTGCAATATTCTAAGTACATAGCCCAGGCATCACGGGCTCGCTATTTAGACACCCGGCAAGTTTAGCACTCACCATAATCATATTTACTATTATAAAAATGTCATTACCTTTTGTTGTCTTCGTCAGAATACACACCCAGGACAGCTACTTCAATAACAAATGTTGGTTTGGTCCAAAATAATCCATCGTTATATCCGAATAGCGGCGTTTTGTTCGTATGCGTCCAGACACTATCCGAAATAGTAAAGAAGTGTCACGCGCTTGGCGCAATTCGTGACAATAAAATTCCTAAGTATTCCATTACCGCACTTCGAAGCATGTCAACCGCTGTTTAAAATCAATTTTTACGACATTTTTCTCGTGAGAAAAGCGATAATATTCCGACAGGGAATCTCCTTTTCGCAAACAGAGGAAAAAATCCCAAAGGCGGGGGCGGTCGGGGTCACGCGCATAAGCTAGTGTCTCTTGATGGGCCACTTGAGAAAGGCGATAATGTGTTTCAGCCTGGGGCTGGAATGACGACATTCTGTTTTTTCCCGGGCTCTGAGCGCCTATGGACGACGTGGGAAGTGTCACGTTAGAGCAGAGATCCTTAGTAAATGATAGAGATGGAAAAGAAGTTCAACAAATGGTCAGACAGGCCACTTCCTGTAAAGGAATCTCTCAGGTTTTGACCTGCCATTTGAGTTCTGTTATACTCACAGACACCATTCAAACAGTTTTAGAAAATTTAGGTGTTTTCTATCCATATGTAATAAGTATATGCATATTCTAGTTACTGAGTAGGAGTGGTAACCAGATTAAATCGGGTATGTTTTTTATCCAGCCGTGCCAATGCTGCCCCTAGCCCTAACAGGATAACATAATGTCCTAGGAGTGTCATCTGCTGAAGATCATCAAAGGTTAGTGCTGCATTTAGCTGTGGTTTTGTTTTTTGTGACATTATATGCTAGCTTGAAAAAATGGGTGTCTGATTATTTCTGGCTGGGTACTCTGCTGACATGATCTAATGTTTTGCTTTCGCTGTAAAGCCTTTTTGAAATCGGACAGTGTGGTTAGATAAAGGAGATTCTTGTCTTTAAAATGGTGTAAAAGTCATATGTTTGAAAAATGGAAGTTTTCGGATTTTCGAGGACTTTGTATTTCGCGCCACGCCCATCATTGGATATTGGAGCAGGTGTTCCGCTAGCGGAACGCTCTAGATGTAAGAGGATTTATATATGATGCTCTCTCATTTCTAATGGCCTTGTTATATATGATGCTCTCTCAGAATATCATAATGGACCTGCAACTTTGACTTCATCCAATTCCACTCCGTCTTTCTGCAGTTTCTCTTTAATTTATTAGTTTCCTCAGTCATCCAAGGGCCTCTCCTTTTTCAACTTTACTGGATCTATGGCATCAATGTTTTCCCTTCATTTACAATGTTTTTATTTAACTAACGTTGACTGGCAACAAGCTAGTAAAAAAATCCCCAGTGGTGATCAGAGAAAGCAACATCAACAATAGAGGATATGTCAATAGAAAGCCCCTTGGTAATAACCAGGTCCAGAGTATGGCTGTGGTTATCGGTGGGCCCAGTAGAAAGCCCCTTGGTAATAACCAGGTCTATAGTATGGCTGTGGTTATGGGTGGGCCCAGTAGAAAGCCCCTTGGTAATAACCAGGTCCAGAGTATGGCTGTGGTTATGGGTGGGCCCAGTAGAAAGCCCCTTGGTAATAACCAGGTCCAGAGTATGGCTGTGGTTATGGGTTGGCCCAGTAGAAAGCCCCCTTGGTTATAACCAGGTCCAGAGTATGGCTGTGGTTATGGGTGGGTTCAGTAGAAAGCCCCTTGGTAATAACCAGGTCCAGAGTATGGCTGTGGTTATGGGTGGGCCCAGTAGAAAGCCCCTTGGTAATAACCAGGTCCAGAGTATGGCTGTGGTTATGGGTGGGCCCAGTAGAAACACCCTTGGTTATAACCAGGTCCAGAGCATGGCTGTGGTTATGGGTGGGCCCAGTAGAAAGCCCCTTGGTAATAACCAGGTCCAGAGTATGGCTGTGGTTATGGGTGGGCCCAGTAGAAAGCCCCTTGGTAATAACCAGGTCCAGAGTATGGCTGTGGTTATGGGTGGGTCCAGTAGAAAGCCCCTTGGTAATAAACAGGTCTATTTTATGGCTGTGGTTATGGGTGGGCCCAGTAGAAAGCCCCTTGGTAATAACCAGGTCTATTTTATGGCTGTGGTTATGGGTGGGCCCAGTAGAAAGCCAGTAGAGCCAAATGGTAATAACTGGTTCCATTTAAACTGTATAACATGATGCTCTGGTCTGGTGGCTGACATTTAAACAGTATAACATGATGCTTACAGCTGAGAGCATTAGTAGTAGCTTTATGTGAACAACATCACCCATAGTTAAACACCAATGTCCCTTTGTCACACACAGATGTGACCTGTTTCAGGAAGCTAGGCGAACAACTGAAAGCATTAGTAAAAATAGAGGCTGTCTCCACCCCACCACATATAGATACTTATCAGAGCAGGAGATCTGTGTATGTTTGAGGTTATAGCTGTATGTGAACAACATCACCCATTGTTAAACACCTCTGTCCCTCTGTCACACATTTTACATGTATTTTTATATGTTTTTGTCATTTAGCGACTTACACTAGTGAGTCATTTAGCAGACGCTCTTGTCCAGAGAGACTTACAGAAGTGAGCGGATACATTTTTGTACTTTTCTAAGCACCAGTCTCTACCAACTGAGCCACACAGGACACACATGCAGAGAAACAAAAACACACACACACACACACACACACACACACACACGCACACGCACAGGCCCAGACATGTACCTCCCTCTTCTTGCCTTTGCTGACTGTTGCAGCAGGTCTATTTTAGTCTGAATGGGAACGTACAGTTGAAGTCAGAAGTTTACATACACTTAGGTTGGAGTCATTAAAACTCATTTTTTAACCACGCCACACATTTCTTGTTAACAAACTATAGTTTTGGCAAGTCCGTTAGGACATCTACTTTGTGCATGACACAAGTAATTTTTCCAACAATTGTTTACAGACAGATTATTTCACTTATAATTACTTGTATCACAATTCCAGTGGGTCAGAAGTTTACATACACTATTGGAGGATTACCTGTGGATGTATTTCAAGGCCTACCTTCAAACCCAGTGCCTCCTTGCTTGACATCATGAGAAAATAAAAATAAATCAGCCAAGACCTCAGAAACAAAATTTAAGACCTCCACAAGTCTAGTTCATCCTTGGGAGCAATTTCCAAATGCCTGAACGTACCACGTTCATCTCTACAAACTATAGTACGCAAGTATAAACACAATGGGACCACGAAGCCATCATACCGCTCAGGATGGAGACACATTCTGTTTCCTAGAGATTAACCTGTTAGGGCTAGGGGGCAGTATTGACACGGCTGGATAAAAAACGTACCCGATTTAATCTGGTTACTACTCCTGCCCAGTAAATAGAATATGCATATAATTATTGGCTTTGGATAGAAAACACTCCAAAGTTTCTAAAACTGTTTGAATGGTGTCTGTGAGTATAACAGAACTCAAATGGCAGGTCAAAACCTGAGAAGATTCTGTACAGGAAGTACCCTGTCTGACCATTTCTTGGCCTTCTTTGTCATCTCTATCCAAAACAAAGGATCTCTGCTGTTACGTGACACTTCCTACGGCTCCAATTGCCTCTCAGAAGGAGGAAAAAAGCTGAATCGTGGCTTTGCAGGCTCTGGCTGAAAAAAAAGTAGCGCGTTTGGGTAGTAGCTGGTTACAGTACTGTGAGACTCAGGCGCGTGCCCGCGTCGACCGAATGCTTTGTTTTCTTTCCTCTGTTTACCTAAACGCAGATTCCCGGTCGGAATATTATCGCTTTTTGACGAGAAAAATGGCATAAAAATGGATTTTAAACAGCGGTTGACATGCTTCAAGTACGGTAATGGAATATTTAGAATTTTTTTTGTCACGATTTGCGCCATGCTCGTAACCCTTATTTACACTTCGGATAGTGTCTTGGAACGCACGAACAAAACGCCGCTTATTTGGATATACCGATGGATTATTTTGGACCAAACCAACATTTGTTATTGAAGTAGCAGTCCTGGGAGTGCATTCTGACGAAGACAACAAAGGTAATCAAACTTTTGTAATAGTAAATCGGAGTTTGGTCAGGGCTAAACTTGGTCGGTGTCTAAATGGCTAGCCGTGATGGCTGGGCTATCTACTGAGAATATTGCAAAATGTGCTTTCACCGAAAAGCTATTTTAAAATCGAACACCTCGATTGCACAAAGGAGTTCTGTATCTATAATTCTTAAAATAATTGTTATGTTTTTTGTGAACGTTTATCGTGAGTAATTTAGTAAATTCACCGGAGGTTTGCGGGGGGTATGCTAGTTCTGAACGTCACATGCTAATGTAAAAAGCTGTTTTTTGCTATAAATATGAACTTGATTGAACAAAACATGCATGTATTGTATAACATAATGTCCTAGGTGTGTCATCTGATGAAGATCATCAAAGGTTAGTGCTGCATTTAGCTGTCTTCTGGGTTTTTGTGACATTATATGTTAGCTTGAAAAATGGGTGTCTGATTATTTCTGGCTGGGCTGGATACTCTGCTGACATAATCTAATGTTTTGCTTTCGTTGTAAAGCCTTTTTGAAATCGGACAGTGTGGTTAGATTAACGAGAGTCTTGTCTTTAAAATGCTGTAAAATAGTCATATGTTTGAGAAATTTAAGTAATAGCATTTCTAAGGTATTTGAAAATCGCGCCACTGGATTACACTGGCTGATGCGTAGGTGGGACAATTCGTCCGCGCCCGGCTGGCGGGCGGCTCTGGCAGCTCCGGGCTGGCGGGCGACTCTGGCCGCGCCCGGCTGGCGGGCGACTCTGGCCGCGCCCGGATGGCGGGCGACTCTGGCTGTGCCCGGCTGGCGGGAGGCTCTGGCGGCTCCGGACAGGCGGGCGGCTCTGGCGGCCCGGACTGGCGGGCGGTTCTGGCGGCTCCGGACTGGCGGGGCGGCTCTGGCAGCTCCGGACTGGCGGGCGGCTCTGGCGGCTCCGGACTAGGATTCACCAGGCTGGGGAGACATGCAGGAGGCCTGGCTCTGGGCGCAGGCACAGGACTCACCAGGCTGGGGAGACCCACAGGAGGCCTGGTCCTGGGAGGAGGCACACAATAGACCAGGCTGGTGAGACCCCCTGGAGGCCTGGTCCTGGGAGGAGGCACAGGATAAACCGGGCTGTGGGGGAGCACTGGAGTTCTAGTGCGTAGGCTTGCCACCCATACTCCAGGCTGAATGCCCACTCTTGGCCGGCACGGGCGGAGCGCAGGCATAGGGCGAATTGAGCCCTCCCAGCACCCCCGGAGACACAGTGCGCAGAGCCGGTGCAGGATAACCTGGACCGAAACGGCGCACTGGAGACCATGCTCTTCTCCTGGTGCAGCTCCTTCCTCCGCTGCTTGGTCCTTTTCTGGTGGGTGATTCTGTAACAACCGTCGTCGTAATGAGACCAAGGTGCAGCGGAGGATGTGTTCATCATAAAGGATTTTAATAAACGAATGAACACTACAAACAAAACACGAAAAGAAACGACAGCCAAACAGTCCTGTCAGGATTAACACAAACCTAGACAGAAAATAATCACCCACAAACCCCAAAGGAAAAACAGGCTGCCTATGTATGACTCTCAATCAGCAACAACGATCTACAGCTATTCCTGATTGAGAGCCACACACGGCCTAACCAAAGAAACAAACCAACATAGAAAAATAAACATAGAACGCCCACCCATGTAACACCCTGGCCTAACCAAAATAGAGAACAAAAAAACCCTCTCTATGGCCAGGGCGTTACACCTATATCGATATAACCTGAAAGGCCGCTCAGCAAGGAAAAAGCCACTGCTCCAAAACCGCCATAAAAAAGCCAGACTACGGTTTGCAACTGCACATGGGGAAAAATATCGTACTTTTTGGAGAAATGTCCTCTGGTCTGATGAAACAAATATAGAACTGTTTGGTCATAATGACCATTGTTTTGTCTGGAGGAAAAGGGGGAGGCTTGCAAGCCAACGAACACCATCCCAACCGTGAAGCACGGGGGTGGCAGCATCATGTTATGAGGGTGCTTTGCTGCAGGAGTGACTGGTGCACTTCACAAAATAGATGGCATCATGAGGTGGGAAAATTATGTGGATATATTGAACATATCAAGACATCAGTCAGGAAGTTAAAGCTTGGTCGCAAATGGGTCTTCCAAATGGACAATGACCCCAAGCATACGTCCAAAGTTGTGGCAAAATGGCTTAAGGACAACAAAGTCAAGGTATTGGAGTGGCCATCACAAAGCCCTGCCATCAATCCTATAGAAAATGTGTAGGCAGAACTGAAAAAGTGTGTGCGAGCAAGGAGGCCTACAAACCTGACTCAGTTACACCATTTCTGTCAGGAAGAATGGGCCAAAATTCACCCAACTTATTGTGGGAAGCTACCTGAAACGTTTGACCCAAGTTAAACAATTTAAACAACCAAATAATAATTGAGTGGATGTAAACTTCTGACACACTGGGAATGTGATGAAAGAAATAAAAGCTGAAAGAAATCATTCTCTCAACTATTATTCTGACATTTCACATTCTTAAAATAAAGTGGTGATCCTAACTGATCTAAGACAGGAACGTTTTACTGGGATTAAATGTCAGGAATTGTGAAAAACTAAGTTTAAATGTAGTTTGCTAAGGTGTATGTCAACTTCCAACTTCAACTGTACGTATTCTGTATGATGTACATTCAGAGTTCTAAACACTTAAAACACCAGTCAAACATCTGATTGAATCAGTCATTATAATTGGACTGTATGTTGGGGTGTATAAATGTATCTAACTACACATTAAACACTGAGACCTGTAGGGGTGTATCAATGTTCCTGTGGTGTTGGAGGTCTTAACTGTAGTAGACTGGATCAGCTCCTCTGTCCCTCACTCATCTCTCTCTCCTCTCTCTTTACCTAGTGACCCTGTTCATCAGAACGTCATGGTGGGTGGAAAAAGATGCTCTCTTCAGCAGCGGTGAATAACCACAACCCTGTCAGTCCATCTCTTTACTTCTCATTTCTCTTATTTTCTCTCTCCCCCTTCCCTTTTCACACCAGCACACTTATCTTTAGATGCAGCAGCCTTGACCTCCATCAACAGTATCAGCAACAGAGAGGTGTGAAGTTTCCACAACAGAGTTAGAGTCAGTTTATCATGTACTTCTCTTTAGATGCTGCAGCCTTGACCTCCATCAACAGAGTTAGAGTTAGTTTATCATGAGAACATACAGACACCACTGACTGGAACCAGCTGACAGTATCAGTTGTAAAGGCTTCATTACTACTAACAGAAGGAAAGTTGTAGTGTTATGTCCATGATGAAAAGGCTTCATTACTACTAACAGAAGGAAAGTTGTAGTGTTATGTCCATGATGTAATGTCATTGTGTGTGTTTACCTTGAGCAACACCATTGTATGGTTGCTAACTTGTCAAATTAAGCTTCCTAAAATTTGTTAGAGAATGTGTCAGTGTCACAACTATACTAATGTCACGTCCTGACCATAGTAAGATGTTATTTTTAGAGCAGGGTGTGACAAGGGGTGTTGTGTTTTTCTATGTTTTGTATTTCTATGTTGTTTATTTGGGATGATCTCCAATTAGAGGCAGCTGGTCCTCGTTGTCTCTAATTGGAGATCATACTTAAGTATGTTTTTTTACACCTGTGTTTTTGGGTAGTTGTCTTCTGCTTAGTTTTCTGTACCTGACAGAACTGTGTGCTTTTGTTTTCTTGTCGTTATTTTTTCTTTAGTGTTCTGAGTTAAAATAAATATTCATCATGAGCAATCAACACGCTGCACTTTGGTCCCCTCTCTACGACAGCCGTTACAGTCAGTTTGTCACTTTCATGAGTTTAGAGTAATAACATGTTCCACTACTGAAGACATTGGCTCTAATCTAGGTTGTGCCTTTATATTTAGAGAAAATGAACAACTCAGGAAGAATGTTTCACTTCTCTTTGTGACTTCTCTAACCCCAAACCCCAACCTGGTCTCATTGGTCTGTTTCACAAGCATTCCCCAAAGTCTGGCGATATTGTGCCTCTTGGTTTAGAAATGTCTGGTGGGTATTAGCATGATCTGAGAAGGTTTGAATCCTAAGCAACCTGCCAACACATTGTTTGAAGTAAAATAGACCAACATAGCTACCGTAGTAGGTGAAATCTGTGTGTTGGAAAACCTTGGTAGAGCATGGGTGTAGAAGGCATTGTGGTGCTCACGTGAATTTACTTTCTTTGACATTATGCTCACAATGCAAATAGTCCAGGAAGCCATTTGATTACATGTTCAGGAGTCTTAAAGCTTGGGGGTAAAAACTGTTGAGAAGCCTTTTGTCCTAGACTTGGCACTCCGGTACTGCTTGCATTGCGGTAATAGAGAGAACAGTCTATGACTGTGGTGGCTGGGGTCTTTGACAATTTTTAGGGCCTTCCTCTGACACCGCTTGGTGTAGAGGTCCTGGATGGCAGGCAGCTTAGCCCCAGTGATGTTCTGGGCCATACGCACTACCCTTTGTAGTGCCTTGCGGTCAGAGGCCGAGCAATTGCCATACAAGGCAGTGATGCAACCAGTCAGGATGCTCTTGATGTTGCAACTGTAGAACCCTTTGAGGATCTCAGGACCCATGCCAAATCTTTTTAGTTTCCTGAGGGGGAATAGGCTTTGTCGTGCCCTCTTCACGACTGTCTCGGTGTGTTTGGACAATTCTAGTTTGTTGTTGATGTGGACACCAAAGAACTTGAAGCTCTCAACCTGCTCCACTACAGCCCCGTCGATGAGAATGGGGGCGTGCTCGGTCCTCCTTTTCCTGTAGTCCACAATCATCTTCTTAGTCTTGGTTACGTTGAGGGATAGGTTGTTATTCTGACACCACCCGGCCAGGTCTCTGACCTCCTCCCTATAGGCTGCCTCGTCGTTGTCGGTGATCAGGCCTACCACTGTTGTGTCGTCTGCAAACTTAATGATGGATTTGGAGTCGTGCCTGGCCATGCAGTTGTGAGTGAACAAGGAGTACAGGAGGGGACTGAGCACGCACCCCTGGGGAGCTCCGGTGTTGAGGATCAGCGTGGCAGATGTGCTACCTACCCTCACCACCTGAGGGCGGCCCGTCAGGAAGTCCAGGATCCAGTTGCAGAGGAAGGTGTTTAGTCCCAGGATCCTTAGCGATGAGCTTTGAGGGTACTATGGTATTGAACGCTGAGCTGTAGTTAATGAATATTATTCTCACATAAGTGTTCCTTTTGTCCAGGTGGGAAAGGGCAGTGTGGAGTGCAATGGAGATTGCATCATCTGTGGATCTGTGGCGGTATGCAAATTGGAGTGGGTCTAGGGTTTCTGGGATAATGGTGTTGATGTGAGCCATTACCAACCTTTCAAAGCACTTCATGGCTATGGACCTGAGTGCCACGGGTCTGTAGTGATTTAGGCAGGTTGTCTTGGTGTTCTTGGGAACAGGGACTAAGGTGGTCTGCTTGAAACATGTTGGTATAACAGACTCAATCAGGGACATGTTGAAAATGTCAGTGAAGACACCTGCCAGTTGGTCAGCACATGCCCGGAGCACACATCCTGGTAATCCGTCTGGCACCGCAGCCTTGTGCATGTTGGCCTGTTTCAAGGTCTTTCTCACGTCGGCTACGGAGAGCGTGAACACAGTCTTCCGGAACAGCTGATGTTCTCATGCATGCCTCAGTGTTGCTTGCCTTGAAGCGAGCATAGAAGTGGTTTAGCTCGTCTGGTAGTCTCGTGTCACTGGGCAGCTCGCGGCTGGGCTTCCCTTTGTAGTCTGTAATAGTTTGCAAGCCCTGCCACATAAGACGAGCGTCAGAGCAGGTGTAGTATGATTCAATCTTAGCCCTGTATTGACGCTTTGCCAGTTTGATGGTCCGTCGCAGAGCATACCAGGATTTCTTGTAAGCTTCCGGGTTAGAGTCCCGCACCTTGAAAGCGGCAGCTCTACCCTTTAGCTCAGTGCGAATGTTGCCTGTAATCCATGGCTTCTGGTTGGGGTATGTAGGTACAGTCACTGTGGGGACGACGTCCTCGATGCACTTATTGATAAAGCCAGTGACTGATGTGGTGTACTCCTCAATGCCATCGGAAGAAACCCAGAACATGTTCCAGTCTGTGATAGAAAAACAGTCCTGTAGTTTAGCATCTGCTTCATCTGACCACTTTTTTTATAGACAGAGTCACTGGTGCTTCCTGCTATAATTTTTGCTTGTAAGCAGGAATCAGGAGGATAGAGTTGTGGTCGGATTTACCAAATGGAGGGCGAGGGAGAGCTTTGTACGCGTCTCTGTGTGGAGTAAAGGTGATCTAGAATTTTTGCAAAAGTAAAAGTTGTCAAAATATACATTTTATAAATATAAATACAGATACACCAAAAAACGACTTAAGTAGTACTTTAAAGTATTTTTACTTCAGTAATTTACACCACTGGACATAAAAGGAACATTGTTACACATGAAAACCTGGTGTGACAATATTGAAACTGTAATGCCACCTAGTGGACACCAAGAGGAACTACACCACACACACAAACACAATAACCTTAAAACAGATGCATGCTTTATATATTGTTCTTTTTTATTAGCTAAATATGTCCAATCAAGGAGACATTTCAAAAGTCGGAATGTAAATCACAAACACCTGGAAAGTTCTTCAAAAGCAGCTGTAGTGAGTGAAGTATCTTGAGGTTACCTGAAATGGGTCAAAGCATATATTAAATACAACTCAACAACATCTTCAACACAGACATAAGTTACCTGCTATATTTGGGCAACAGGATTAACACAGAGAGAACTTGGCAAAATACATTGTATGTTTCTGTAGTACGAGTAGAGCCTCCTAGCTAATAAAATATTGGAGCTGGCAGTCATTTAGTTACATTTTAACTTCTCTGGGCTAGGTGGGACGTGAGCGTCCCACTCTATTCAACAGCCAGTGGTAGAGCGTGGCGCGAAATTCGAAACCTCAAAAATGCTATAATTTCAATATTTCAAACATACGACTATTTTACACCATTTGAAAGATAAGACTCTCGTTAATCTAAACACATGGTCCGATTTCAAAAAGGCTTGTAGCTCCCACATACACAGTAATACCCAACAAAAGGTTTGTTTGTAGCTCCCACATACACAGTAATACCTAACAATAGAAAACACAATCTTAAAAATGTATATAATAAATATCAGAACAAGTTGTGTAAGTCACTGAGTCACATGTCAGCTACAAACATTTAGATTGGTAAGTTAGTCTAGCCAGTTGTCTAAACTTCTGGTAATAATGCCCCAATACCAATTTTGTTAAGTCACTCTCAGATATGGTTAACAAACATAAGTCTTGGCAAAATGTGTAGAATCGCAGGAAATTCCCTGCAATACTGCTCCATGGCAAAATGAGTCTAATTGCATGAAATGTATTATAAATGTCTATTTCACTCCACCGTCAGGAGGGAGGGGGAGGTAAAATGTTTTGCCAGTGAGGTGGGGGGCACCCCAACAAAATCTCAGTTAGGGCCCCCAAAAGGCATGTTAAGATCCAAACGAACATCAGAACATGGACAGAGGGGGGACCTGGGACTTCATCCACAAATCATCTCACAGTAATTGCTGATCTAGGATGTGTCTATAATCTCATTCTTGTTGTAAACTGCAAAACTGATCCGAGAGGAACACTTCTACTCTGAGACATGTGGTGGTTCATTTCTGCATTACCAAATGAGGAGAAACAAACTTCACACAGTCAGAGTTCTACTTATAACTAGATCTTTAATAATAAGAGCTTTGCAATAGCAATGACTTTCAACGATTCACCATTTCGAATGATCCGTTTAGAGTGACAACACAACGGCTACTGAGATATTTTATAGCAAAGATCCACCCCCCCCTAGTCGACATAACAAACCACAGATATAATGAACAGTTCACAAAGGAAGACTTTATAATGAGAAAGGAGTATCCCGTAGCCAGATAGCATTCACTATAAATGATCGTTCAGTTTGGTCCCTAAAACGAGGTTCTAATCTCATTCCTGGTACTTCATAGCACAAAAACACCAACTCATCCAATGGCATAACTCAATTGTCAACTCTAGATACTCCCATCTCAAGTAAAACCCCTTCTTGACCCCTCTCCTGGACAAGCTCACTGAGGAGAGTGAGCCTCTAGGTCATACACTATCCCAGGATAAGTGCAACATCAGAGGACATCCAATGGTCCAGACACCGCCATACACCTCCCCAATGCCAAAGGAGGGAGTGACTTGCTCACAGACATTGTGGAGACAAGTAATTGGTTCCCCATTAATCACACCATCCCTTCACATGGTTTAACAGATACATTCACATATGAAGACAATGTTCCATCCTGTCCTCTTCCCTTCCTGATATTCTGCATAGCAGCAGGGATATGTGAAAGACAAGCCTGACTTCTCCTCTGTCTGGGCCCCAGGTGATTGAGCCCCAGGTGACTGGGCCCCAGGTGACTGAGCCCCAGTGTGACTGAGCCCCAGTGTGACTGAGCCCCAGTGTGACTGAGCCCCAGGTGACTGAGCCCCAGTGAGACTGAGCCCCAGTGTGACTGAGCCCCAGTGTGACTAAGCCCCAGTGTTACTGAGCCCCAGTGTGACTAAGCCCCAGTGTGACTGAGCCCCAGCTGAGGGAAGAAGTGCAACTGCCAACACCAGAGTCCGAAGGGATACATTCTAATAACAAGTATATCACATCTGCACATTATACAGATAAGACATCTTAATTATCTATGTTACCCAACTAATTCTGATTCATCCGCCACAGACACTTGATAGGTTAGATTGAATGTTGATAGGTCCCAAGAAACAAAGAGATCTTCTGTTGAATCTGACAATTAATCTGGATGGTTGTACAGTCGTCTCAAATAAAACTGTGAAGGACCTCGGCGTTACTCTGGACCCTGATCTCTCTTTTGAAGAACATATCAAGACTGTTTCAAGGACAGCTTTTTTCCATCTACGTAACATTGCAAAAATCAGAAACTTTCTGTCCAGAAATGACGCAGAAAAATTAATCCATGCTTTTGTTACTTCTAGGCTGGACAACTGCAATGCTCTACTTTCCGGCTACCCGGATAAAGCACTAAAGAAACTTCAGTTAGTGCTAAATACGGCTGCTAGAATCCTGACTAGAACCAAAAAATTTGATCATATTACTCCAGTGCTAGCCTCCCTACACTGGCTTCCTGTTAACCTCTATGGGCTAGGTGGGACGCAGGCGTCCCCCGTGGTGCACTCCATCAACAGCAGGTGCATTTCAAGAGCGGCAAATTTGAATCCAAATAAATGTCAAAATTCAAATTTTTCAAACATACAACTATTTTACACCCTTTGAAAGATAAACATCTCCTTAATCTAACCACGTTTTACGATTTCAAAAAGGTTTTATGGCGAAAGCATAAATTTAGAGTATGTTAGGACAGTACATTTACAAGAGTTGTGTGTAATGTTTTGTCAATTCAAAGACAGGGTCACCAAAACCATAAAACCAGCTAAAATGATGCACTAACCTTTTACAATCTCCATCAGATGACACTCCTAGGACATTATGTTAGACAATGCATGCATTTTTAGTTCTATCAAGTTCATATTTATATCCAAAAACAGCGTTTTACTATGGCATTGATGTTGAGGAAATCGTTTCCCTCCAATAACCGGGCAGTCAAGTCAGCATCACAAATTAAATAATTAAAATTAGAAAACATTGGTAAAATATTATATTGTCATTTAAAGAATTATAGATTTACATCTCTTGAACGCAATCAACTTGCCAGATTTAAAAATAACCTTACTGGGAATTCACACTTTGCAATAATCTGAGCACTGCGCCCAGAAAAATACGCGTTGCGATACAGACTAGTCGTCATGTTGGGGAGATCTAAAATCGAAAATACTATGTAAATAATCCATTACCTTTGATTCTCTTCATCAGATGTCACTTCCAGGTATCACAGGTCCATAACGAATGTAGTTTTGTTCAAAAAAGCTCATCATTTATGTCCAAAAATCTCCGTCTTGTTAGCACATGATCTAAGCCCGCCGGACTTCACTTCATGAACGAGGGGAAAAAATATATTTACGTTCGTTCAAACATGTCAAACGTTGTATAGCATAAATCATTAGGGCCTTTTTAACCAGAACATGAATAATATTCAAGGTGGACGAATGCATACTCTTTTATAACGTGTTGGAACGAGGGTACCCAACATGAACTCGCGCGCCAGGTGTCTAATGGGCCATCATTGTTCCATGGCTCTTGTTCGGTCAGATCTCCCTCCAGAAGACTCAAAACACTTTGTAAAGGCTGGTGACATCTAGTGGAAGCAATAGGAAGTGCCAAAATATTCCTCAGCCCCTGTGTTTTTCAATGGCATAGGTTTAAAGGTAATACAACACATCAGGTATCCACTTCCTGTCAGAAAATGTCTCAGGGTTTTGCCTGCCAAATGAGTTCTGTTATACTCACAGACACCATTCAAACAGTTTTAGAAACTTTAGAGTGTTTTCTATCCATATATAATAAGTATATGCATATTCTAGTTACTGGGTAGGATTAGTAACCAGATTAAATCGGGTACATTTTTTTTATCCAGCCGTGCAAATACTGCCCCCTAGCCCTAACAGGTTAACCTATTCTATATGTGTAGGGAAGTATTTAAACACTTGCTTAGGTCCAACCTCTGATCTTTCCAAGCATTTTTTATATGCTAAAACAGGATAAAATTTTTAAGAGAAATAAGAAAACATATCAAATCATACTACTGTATGCTAGTTCTGAACGTCACATGCTAATGTTAAAAGCTGTTTTTTGATATAAATATGAACTTGATTGAACAAAACATGCACGTATTGTATGACATAATGTCCTAGGTGTGTCATCTGATGAAGATCATCAAAGGTTAGTGCTGCATTTAGCTGTCTTCTGGGTTTTTGTGACATTATATGCTGGCTTGAAAAATGGGTGTCTGATTATTTCTGGCTTGGTACTCTGCTGACATAATCTAATGTTTTGCTTTCGCTGTAAAGCCTTTTTGAAATCGGACAGTGTGGTTAGATAAAGGAGAGTCTTGTCTTTAAAATGCTGTGAAATAGTCATATGTTTGAAAAATTGAAGTTTTTGTATTTTTGAGGAATTTGTAATTCGCGCCACGCCTATCATTGGATATTGGAGCAGGTGTTCCGCTAGCGGAACGTCTAGATGTAAGAGGTTTACATTTACATTTACATTTAAGTCATTTAGCAGACGCTCTTATCCAGAGCGACTTACAAAATGGTGCATTCACCTTATGATATCCAGTGGAACAACCACTTTACAATAGTGCATCTAAATCTTTTAAGGGGGGGTTAGAAGGATTACTTTATCCTATCCTAGGTATTCCTTAAAGAGGTGGGGTTTCAGGTGTCTCCGGAAGGTGGTGATTGACTCCGCTGTCCTGGCGTCGTGAGGGAGCTTGTTCCACCATTGGGGTGCCAGAGCAGCGAACAGTTTTGACTGGGCTGAGCGGGAACTGTGCTTCCTCAGAGGTAGGGGGGCCAGCAGGCCAGTGGTGGATGAACGCAGTGCCCTTGTTTGGGTGTAGGGCCTGATCAGAGCCTGAAGGTATGGAGGTGCCGTTCCCTTCACAGCTCCGTAGGCAATCACCATGGTCTTGTAGCGGATGCGAGCTTCAACTGGAAGCCAGTGGAGAGAGCGGAGGAGCGGGGTGACGTGAGAGAAATTGGGAAGGTTGAACACCAGACGGGCTGGTTAAGGCAAGGGCTGATTTCAAGCTTTTACTGCTAGCCTACAAAGCATTACATGGGCTTGCTCCTACCTATCTTTCCGATTTGGTCCTGCCGTACATACCTACACGTACGCTACGGTCACAAGACGCAGGCCTCCTTATTGTCTCTAGAATTTCTAAGCAAACGGCTGGAGGTAGGGCTTTCTCCTATAGAGATCCATTTTTATGGAATGGTCTGCCTACCAATGTGAGAGACGCAGACTCAGTCTCAACCTTTAAGTCTTTACTGAAGACTTATCTCTTCAGTAGGTCCTATGATTAAGTATAGTCCGGCACAGGAGTGTGAAGGTGAACGGAAAGGCTGGAGCAACGAACCGCCCTTGCTGTCTCTGCCTTGCCGGTTCCCCTCTTTCCACTGGGATTCTCTGCCTCTAACCCTATTACAGGGGCTGAGTCACTGGCTTACTGGTGTTCTTCCATGCCGTCCATGGGAGGGGTGCCTCACTTGAGTGGGTTGAGTCACTGACGTGGTCTTCCTGTCTGGGTTGGCGCCCCCCTTGGGTTGTGCCATGGCTGAGATCGTTGTGGGCTATACTCGGCCTTGTCTTAGGATGGTAAGTTGGTGGTTGGAGACATCCCTCTAGTGGTGTGGGGGCTGTGCTTTGGCAAAGTGGGTGGGGTTATATCCTGCCTGTTTGGCCCTGTCCGGGGGTATCATCGGATGGGGCCACAGTGTCTTCTGATCCCTCCTGTCTCAGCCTCCAGTATTTATGCTGCAGTAGTTTGTGTCGGGGGCTAGGGTCAGTCTGTTACATCTGGAGTATTTCTCTTGTCTTATCCGGTGTCCTGTGTGAATTTAAATATGCTCTCTCTAATTCTCTCTTTCTTTCTTTCTTTCTTTCTTTCTTTCTTTCTTTCAGAGGACCTGAGCCCTAGGACCATGCCTCAGGACTACCTGGCATGATGACTCCTTGCTGTCCCCAGTCCACCTGGCCGTGCTGCTGCTCCAGTTTCAACTGTTCTGCCTGCGGCTATGGAACCCTGACCTGTTCACCGGACGTGCTTGTTGCACCCTCGACAACTACTATGATTATTATTATTTGACCATGCTGGTCATTTATGAACATTTTAACATCTTGACCATGTTCTGTTATAATATCCACCCGGCACAACCAGAAGAGGACTGGCCACCCCTCATAGCCTGGTTCCTCTCTAGGTTTCTTCCTAGGTTTTTGGCCTTTCTAGGGAGTTTTTCCTAGGGAGTTTTTCCTAGCCACCGTGCTTCTTTCACATGCATTGCTTGCTGTTTGGGGTTTTAGGCTGGGTTTCTGTACAGCACTTTGAGATATCAGCTGATGTACGAAGGGCTATATTAATAAATTTGATTTGATTTGGATGCACTGCCATCTGGTGGTTTCAAAGAGAACACTCGTGTTTTCTCCCAGACATCCCTGTCTGATGTTAGAGGTGATACTATCCTACGTTATATCTCTACCAGCTCATTAAATAACTCTGTAAATTGCAGTTGACCAACAAGGTTGTAATTAAGTATATACTCGTTTAATGGCTCTCAATAATATAGTCATCCTCAACCACAGGCACACTCTCATACATGCATAGAACAGCTCAAGCAAACCTATAAACACATACCGTATGTACAAATAGTTGTTTGTTTCTGTAGCGTTTTCTACATGACTGTTTCTCCATACAGTTTGTAATTACACACAGTGCTGTATCACATTTTGGTTAAACACTACTCTAATTTATATACCAATAGTATTTAAATTAGTTCACACAGTATCTGCTAGAAGGGGAAACAACAGCATTGAACGAGGACAAACAGGAAGTCTAACACGTGTACACACATGAAAAGGCACAGACATAAAACAAGTGCACGTGTAAACACACAGACACTCTTTCCCTCTCTCTTCCTGTAGATGTGTGCGCTGGTTGTGTGTGTGTGCTGGTGTGTTTACGCGTGTGTGTGTGTGTGTGTGTGTGTGTGTGTGTGTGTGTGTGTGTGTGTAGCGTTCAGCCTCATTTCCCCCCATGACTTTCATTGGGTTTGAGGTCTGGGCCACTGCATATAAATCAGCAATGTAAAGAGATGGGGTGAATGAGTGGGAAAAGTACATTCTACACAAATTACCTTCATAATAACAAATGTGTCCCCCTGAGGGGAAATTAACTTCCAGCCAAAAGGGGTGAGAAATTACACCAATATCAGTGGACCATTTGCACTAATGTAAATAAACATAGATGATGGAACATATTCCCTTTAGCTGACGTGATGAACCTCTAAGGGAACATAAATATTTACCATCTAAACCATGTGTGAGGGGAAGGGGTTTCCTTCATTTATGCTATTTTCTACAGAATAATAGTAAAGACATGAAAACTATGAAATAACACATACTGTATAGTTGTAACCAAAAAAAGTGTTAAACGAATCAAAATATATTTTCCAAGTGATTACCTCATGAAGCTGGTTAAGAGAATTGGTATACTAATATATAACATATATACTATATAACATATATACTAATGCATATATATATATACTAATATATAACATATATACTAATGCATAGCCAATCTAATGCTTTTACATTTATGGTGAATAGTGAATGGTATTATGTGCGCCCTTCAGGAGAAGTGAGTGATGTCATTAAACTGAATTGAAATCATGATAATTAGTTATTAGTTACACAGACATCCGACCAAATTATGTAAAAATATTCACAGGCCACTGAAAACGACAAATTAAGAAAGACTACAAATGAAATGCTTCCCCCACATATTAAACATATTCAAAGTACATCTACAAGAACAAATATAGCGATATACAGATAATGTTTGCTATTTCAGTTGTCATTGATTGTCATTTCCCCTCATCCCAATTCACACGTCTACATCTGTAGAACCTTTCCATTTAACTGCATAGTGGGCCAGCCAACATGGGACAAGTGCTGGGGAAAAACCTTTCCATTTAACTGCATAGTGGGCCAGCCAACATGGGACAAGTGCTGGGGAAAAACCTTTCCATTTAACTGCATAGTAGGCCAGCCAACATGGGACAAGTGCTGGGGAGAAACCTTTCCATTTAACTGCATAGTAGGCCAGCCAACATGGGACAAGTGCTGGGGAAAAACCTTTCCATTTAACTGCATAGTGGGCCAGCCAACATGAGACAAGTGCTGGGGAAAAACCTTTCCATTTAACTGCATAGTGGGCCAGCCAACATGGGACAAGTGCTGGGGAGAAACCTTTCCATTTAACTGCATAGTGGGCCAGCCAACATGGGACAAGTGCTGGGGAGAAACCTTTCCATTTAACTGCATAGTGGGCCAGCCAACATGGGACAAGTGCTGGGGAGAAACCTTTCCATTTAACTGCATAGTGGGCCAGCCAACATGGGACAAGTGATGGGGAGAAACCTTTCCATTTAACTGCATAGTGGGCCAGCTAACATGGGACAAGTGCTGGGGGGGAAAAACAGTCACATGCTAGATCAAACAGTGAAATACCAACAAAGTCTGGCAGGATGTCATCCAGAATGTGGACATTTAAGACCACGTGCAAGGGGTCAAAGGTCACAATTGTGCAGAATGGGAAGTATCACCAATAACCAGAGACTGGATGCATTATTAGTATATTTTATATATTTACATTTATGCTTAAAGACCGGCACATACACAGAAAAGACCTGGTTCATTTTCACCCGTTAGAATGAATTCCTCCCCAAACTGTCAGATATAGTTTCATTAGTTCATGAAGGTCTTTGGACAGGAAGGTTGTGGTTTAGCTAATGGCCCACTTTTCACCAAAATGGAGAAATGGCATGTTTTTTGTATAAAAGCAAAAAGTGAGTAAATGTTTTCTGATAGGGTCGACTACATCATAGGAGAACGGTCCTTACTGGTGCTGCAGAAAACACACTTTCAACATTTCTGTCCTTTCACTTCAATTAGATGGTGGATGTGAAAGAGCTGGCCGACGGCTATGAAGGAGTCTGGAGGAGGAACAATGAGACATGACAATGGCATGTGTATGTTAAAATGATCTTTATATGAATTTTGGCATGTTTAGTGTAAAATGTGATGCTATAACAAATAAACCTTACCAGTCACAACTGTGTCAATGAATTGTTGGACGTTCCACATTGCAGATGACTTTTAAGGCGAGTCGAGAGTGATGTAGAGTAACCTTGACTTATAAATAACTACTTAATATTATTTGTAGCTCAGTAATTCAGTCACAATTCACCCTTCGATCACAGTCTTGATGCTCTGGAACACGGCAATCTATGATTTCAAGCACTTATAACGAGCACCTAGACTACAGACACCTGTGTAGCACTGACAACACTTCAACTTGCACTAATGTGTGGTCAATTAGACATTAACGACCAGAAATGACTAGACACCTTGTAAATACTTGACTTAACCCTTGTGTAGTCTTAGCAGTCTGTTTACTCCCATTGTCCCAAGGGTAAAAAATGACCCACCTTCACTAAACCCTGAAAATAAAGCAGCTTAATTGAATTTTAAAGGTCAAATCTATTTTGCATGAAGAAGCAACGTGTCATTCATCAAACACTTTGTGAATATCTGGGTTTTCCAGAAAGACTGCATTTAGTCAGTGGACACCACTCATTTTTATTACAACACACCTGTCATAATTATTAACTTTACTAAAGTAGAGGTTTATTAATGCTAAAGGTACTGCATAGGTATAAACATGTTTTTTCCCCAGAGAGAGCACTCGTTCCCCATTCCTAACCAGGAGTTCCCATCAAATAGAAGGAATGAAGTGACACCTTGTGTAGAATGTCCTTTTAATAGAGTTGTGATAACATATTATGTCGTGGAGTAACAATACAATCCTTGTCTGCAAAAGCCAACTTTTACCTGGGGGCTTTGTAGACCCTTCAAAGGCGTTCCGATACCTGGTCCCCATGAAAAAACCCACATGTTATGACAGCTTATAGACAGTAGTAGGCAAATGAAGGGAAAAAGGTACAATAATAATATGTTAATAGAAAATGACTCAAGTAAAAGTGAAAGTCACCCAGTAAAATACTAAGTAAACGTCATTGCTAAAATATACTTAAGTACAGTGGTAAAAGTATAAATGATTTGACCTTCCATACATTAAGCAAACCAGACAGCACGATTCTCTTGTTATTTTATTTAAGAAATAACCAGGGGAACACTCCAACAATCAGACATCATTTACAAATGAAGCATGTGTTTAGTGAGTCCTCCAGATCAGAGGCAGTAGGGATGACCAGGGATGTTCTCTGTTTAGTGAGTCCTCCAGATCAGAGGCAGTAGGGATGACCAGGGATGTTCTCTGTTTAGTGAGTCCTCCAGATCAGAGGCAGTAGGGATGACCAGGGATGTTCTCTGTTTAGTGAGTCCTCCAGATCAGAGGCAGTAGGGATGACCAGGGATGTTCTCTGTTTAGTGAGTCCTCCAGATCAGAGGCAGTAGGGATGACCAGGGATGTTCTCTGTTTAGTGAGTCCTCCAGATCAGAGGCAGTAGGGATGACCAGGGATGTTCTCTGTTTAGTGAGTCCTCCAGATCAGAGGCAGTAGGGATGACCAGGGATGTTCTCTGTTTAGTGAGTCCTCCAGATCAGAGGCAGTAGGGATGACCAGGGATGTTCTCTGTTTAGTGAGTCCTCCAGATCAGAGGCAGTAGGGATGACCAGGGATGTTCTCTGTTTAGTGAGTCCTCCAGATCAGAGGCAGTAGGGATGACCAGGGATGTTCTCTGTTTAGTGAGTCCTCCAGATCAGAGGCAGTAGGGATGACCAGGGATGTTCTCTGTTTAGTGAGTCCTCCAGATCAGAGGCAGTAGGGATGACCAGGGATGTTCTCTGTTTAGTGAGAGCACCAGATCAGAGGCAGTAGGGATGACCAGGGATGTTCTCTGTTTAGTGAGTCCTCCAGATCAGAGGCAGTAGGGATGACCAGGGATGTTCTCTGTTTAGTGAGTCCACCAGATCAGAGGCAGTAGGGATGACCAGGGATGTTCTCTGTTTAGTGAGTCCTCCAGATCAGAGGCAGTAGGGATGACCAGGGATGTTCTCTGTTTAGTGAGTCCTCCAGATCAGAGGCAGTAGGGACGACCAGGGATGTTCTCTGTTTAGTGAGTCCACCAGATCAGAGGCAGTAGGGACGACCAGGGATGTTCTCTGTTTAGTGAGTCCTCCAGATCAGAGGCAGTAGGGATGACCAGGGATGTTCTCTGTTTAGTGAGTCCTCCAGATCAGAGGCAGTAGGGATGACCAGGGATGTTCTCTGTTTAGTGAGTCCTCCAGATCAGAGGCAGTAGGGATGACCAGGGATGTTCTCTGTTTAGTGAGTCCTCCAGATCAGAGGCAGTAGGGATGACCAGGGATGTTCTCTGTTTAGTGAGTCCACCAGATCAGAGGCAGTAGGGACGACCAGGGATGTTCTCTGTTTAGTGAGTCCTCCAGATCAGAGGCAGTAGGGACGACCAGGGATGTTCTCTGTTTAGTGAGTCCTCCGGATCAGAGGCAGTAGGGATGACCAGGGATGTTCTCTGTTTAGTGAGTCCTCCGGATCAGAGGCAGTAGGGATGACCAGGGATGTTCTCTGTTTAGTGAGTCCTCCAGATCAGAGGCAGTAGGGACGACCAGGGATGTTGTCTTGATCAGTGTGTGAATTGGACCATTTTCCTGTCCGGCTCAGCATTCGAAATGAAACAAGTACTTTTGTATGCCAGGGAAACTCTATGGAGTAAAAAATACATAAATTTATTTAGAAATGTAGTGAAGTAAAATTCAAGTTGTAAAGAAACAGAGTAAAAGTACAGATACAAAATAAACAGATATATAAACGGAATGTAGTGGAGTAGTTTAAATACATTTTTGTTAAGTAATTTACACCACTGGACTTGAAAGGAACACCTCAATTACCTCGACTAACCGGTACCCCATGTATAGAGCCTCGCTATTTTGATTTTACTGCTGCTCTTTAGTTATGTTACTTTTATTTCTTATTTTTTACTTAACACATATTTCTTAAAACTAAATTGTTGGTTAAGGGCTTGTAAGTCAGCATTTCACTGTAAGGTCTACACATGTAGTATTCACAACATGAAAACATGTAGTAACCTGGTGTGACATTATTGAAACTGTGCTGACACCTAGTGGACATCAAGAGGAACTACATCACACAAACTATAACCTTAAAACAGATGGGATGCTTTACATACGTTGCTCTGTTTTATTAGACACTAATATATATGTCCAATAAACACACGTTCAAAAGTCAGAATGTAGAGTCGGAATGTAGAGTCGGAATGTAGAGTCGGAATGTAGAGTCGGAATGTAGAGTCGGAATGTAGAGTCAGAATGTAGAGTCAGAATGTAGAGTCAGAATGTAGAGTCAGAATGTAGAGTCGGAATGTAGAGTCAGAATGTAGAGTCAGAATGTAGAGTCGGAATGTAGAGTCGGAATGTAGAGTCGGAATGTAGAGTCAGAATGTAGAGTCAGAATGTAGAGTCAGAATGTAGAGTCAGAATGTAGAGTCAGAATGTAGAGTCGGAATGTAGAGTCGGAATGTAAAGCAAAAACGACTGGAAAGTTCTTCAAAAGCAGCTGTAGTGAATCAAGCATCTTTAGGTTACCTGGAATAGGTCAAAGCATATATTTTATATGTTCTAATTTATTTAATCTTTATTTAACTAGGCACCTTGAACTAAACAACATCGACACAGACACAAGTTAGCTGATATATTTGGGAAACAGGACTAACACAGAGAGAACTTGGCAAAATACAATGTATGTTTCTGTAGTAGGAGTAGGCTGGTGTATACAGTATCATCGGTAACAATTGTGTCCAAGCCACCTAGCTAATAAAATACTGGGGCTGGCAGTGATTAGTTACATTTCAACCATAGCGATTCCCTAATTGAGGCGCAACAGAGTTCACCTGGCGAATGCAGGAACCCCGGAAATAATAACTAAACCAACGAACGAGGAATGGTGGAGGCTACCAGAACGAAGAGAGACATTTTTCAGAATAAACGTGGTGGTTGAAAAACGTTATTACATTGTTCACTCTCTACCCGGTATCTCATTCTACCGTTATATGACTTTTTTTGCGTTGTTTGTTGGTAACCTGGATATTTACAAAGTTTTTGGAACAGATTCCTGTTGGAACGTTCCACAAATTATACCCACCCTCATGTCACCACCTATTACACCCCCCATCTGGTCTCAGGCCTCTGATAACACACTGTCATGTCACCACCTATTACACCCCCCATCTGGTCTCAGTCCTCTGATAACACACTGTCATGTCACCACCTATTACACCCCCCATCTGGTCTCAGTCCTCTGATAACACACTGTCATGTCACCACCTATTACACCCCCCCCATCTGGTCTCAGTCCTCTGATAACACACTGTCATGTTACCACCTATTACACCCCCCCATCTGGTCTCAGTCCTCTGATAACACACTGTCATGTTACCACCTATTACACCCCCCATCTGGTCTCAGTCCTCTGATAACACACTGTCATGTCACCACCTATTACACCCCCATCTGGTCTCAGTCCTCTGATAACACACTGTCATGTCACCACCTATTACACCCCCATCTGGTCTCAGTCCTCTGATAACACACTGTCATGTCACCACCTATTACACCCCCATCTGGTCTCAGTCCTCTGATAACACACTGTCATGTCACCACCTATTACACCCCCCCATCTGGTCTCAGGCCTCTGATAACACACTGTCATATCACCACCTATTACACCCCCCATCTGGTCTCAGTCCTCTGATAACACACTGTCATGTCACCACCTATTACAGCCCCCCACATGGTCAGAGAGGGCACTTCCTGTAAGGAATCTTCTCAGGTTTTTGCCTGCCATATGAGTTCTGTTATACTCACAGACACCATTCAAACAGTTTTAGAAACTTTAGGGTATTTTCTATCCAAAGCCAATAATTATATGCATATTCTAGTTTCTGGGCAGTAGTAATAACCAGATTAAATCGGGTACGTTTTTTATCCGGCCGTGCAAATTCTGCCCCCTATCCTCAACAGGTTAATGAAGACTCTGGTGGAAGCTAGCTACAGTAACTATTACAGTACCTGACTATCTGAGGTGGAAGCTAGTTACAGTAACTATTACAGTACCTGACTATCTGAGGTGGAAGCTAGTTACAGTAACTATTACAGTAATTGACTATCTGAGGTGGAAGCTAGCTACAGTAACTATTACAGTAATTGACTATCTGAGGTGGAAGCTAGCTACAGTAACTATTACAGTAATTGACTATCTGAGGTGGAAGCTAGCTACAGTAACTATTACAGTAATTGACTATCTGAGGTGGAAGCTAGTTACAGTAACTATTACAGTAATTGACTATCTGAGGTGGAAGCTAGCTACAGTAACTATTACAGTAATTGACTATCTGAGGTGGAAGCTAGCTACAGCAACTACCTAATAACACAGAGAAACTGGGTTCCAATCATCATCAATCCACTGAACCTAAGGTTGACCTATCCATACATTTCCTTGCTGCTTATAGTCCTTGTGTAATATCTTTAACTGCATGTCATTACCTGCTGCTTATAGGTCTCAGACTGATGACCTGTCTCCATAGCTCTATATACAAGACTGATGACCTGTCTCCATAGCTCTATATAACAGACTGATGACCTGTCTCCATAGCTCTATATAACAGACTGATGACCTGTCTCCATAGCTCTATATAACAGACTGATGACCTGTCTCCTGATGACCTGTCTCCATAGCTCTATATAACAGACTGATGACCTGTCTCCATAGCTCTATATAACAGACTGATGACCTGTCTCCATAGCTCTATATAACAGACTGATGACCTGTCTCCATAGCTCTATATAACAGACTGATGACCTGTCTCCTGATGACCTGTCTCCATAGCTCTATATAACAGACTGATGACCTGTCTCCATAGCTCTATATAACAGGCTGATGACCTGTCTCCATAGCTCTATATAACAGACTGATGACCTGTCTCCATAGCTCTATATAACAGACTGATGACCTGTCTCCATAGCTCTATATAACAGACTGATGACCTGTCTCCATAGCTCTATATAACAGACTGATGACCTGTCTCCATAGCTCTATATAACAGACTGATGACCTGTCTCCATAGCTCTATATAACAGACTGATGACCTGTCTCCATAGCTCTATATAACAGACTGATGACCTGTCTCCATAGCTCTATATAACAGACTGATGACCTGTCTCCATAGCTCTATATAACAGGCTGATGACCTGTCTCCATAGCTCTATATAACAGGCTGATGACCTGTCTCCATAGCTCTATATAACAGACTGATGACCTGTCTCCATAGCTCTATATAACAGGCTGATGACCTGTCTCCATAGCTCTATATAACAGACTGATGACCTGTCTCCATAGCTCTATATAACAGACTGATGACCTGTCTCCATAGCTCTATATAACAGACTGATGACCTGTCTCCATAGCTCTATATAACAGACTGATGACCTGTCTCCATAGCTCTATATAACAGACTGATGACCTGTCTCCATAGCTCTATATAACAGACTGATGACCTGTCTCCATAGCTCTATATAACAGACTGATGACCTGTCTCCATAGCTCTATATAACAGACTGATGACCTGTCTCCATAGCTCTATATAACAGACTGATGACCTGTCTCCATAGCTCTATATAACAGACTGATGACCTGTCTCCATAGCTCTTTATAACAGACTGATGACCTGTCTCCATAGCTCTATATAACAGACTGATGACCTGTCTCCATAGCTCTATATAACAGACTGATGACCTGTCTCCATAGCTCTATATAACAGACTGATGACCTGTCTCCATAGCTCTATATAACAGACTGATGACCTGTCTCCATAGCTCTATATAACAGGCTGATGACCTGTCTCCTGATGACCTGTCTCCATAGCTCTATATAACAGACTGATGACCTGTCTCCATAGCTCTATATAACAGACTGATGACCTGTCTCCATAGCTCTATATAACAGGCTGATGACCTGTCTCCATAGCTCTATATAACAGACTGATGACCTGTCTCCATAGCTCTATATAACAGACTGATGACCTGTCTCCATAGCTCTATATAACAGACTGATGACCTGTCTCCATAGCTCTATATAACAGACTGATGACCTGTCTCCATAGCTCTATATAACAGACTGATGACCTGTCTCCATAGCTCTATATAACAGACTGATGACCTGTCTCCATAGCTCTATATAACAGGCTGATGACCTGTCTCCATAGCTCTATATAACAGACTGATGACCTGTCTCCATAGCTCTATATAACAGACTGATGACCTGTCTCCATAGCTCTATATAACAGACTGATGACCTGTCTCCATAGCTCTATATAACAGACTGATGACCTGTCTCCATAGCTCTATATAACAGGCTGATGACCTGTCTCCATAGCTCTATATAACAGACTGATGACCTGTCTCCATAGCTCTATATAACAGACTGATGACCTGTCTCCATAGCTCTATATAACAGGCTGATGACCTGTCTCCATAGCTCTATATAACAGACTGATGACCTGTCTCCATAGCTCTATATAACAGACTGATGACCTGTCTCCATACCTGTCTCTACCACAGGTCACCAAGGAAACAGTAAGGTACCACTACCTACTGACATTCAATAATGTTAAAATATTACACTGGAGTCACGTTCTCACACAACGATGTCCTAGTTTATTAAAACAAGAAATCATCAATACATGGAAAATACCATTCAACTGCATATACATGATCAATATATAACATACAGTGGGTCTGGAATTATTGACACCCTTGATAAAGATAATAATGACTGTATAAAATACATCAATATATAATATACAGTAGGTCTGGAATTATTGACACCCTTGATAAAGATAATAATGACTGTATAAAATACATAAATATATAATATACAGTAGGTCTGGAATTATTGACACCCTTCATAAATATGAGCAATTATGACTAAAATAAATAATTTAAATACTGAGCTCTATCATCTGCTCAACAACATGTGTCAATTATACACTGCTCAAAAAAATAAAGGGAACACTAAAATAACACATCCTAGATCTGAATTAATGAAGTAATCTTATTAAATACTTTTTTCTTTACATAGTTGAATGTGCTGACAACAAAATCACACAAAAAAATTATGGAAATCCAATTTAACAAACCAATGGAGTTCTGGATTTGGAGTCACACTCAAAATTAAAGTGGAAAACCACACTACAGGCTGATCCAACTTTGATGTAATGTCCTTAAAACAAGTCAAAATGAGGCTCAGTAGTGTGTGTGGCCTCCACGTGCCTGTATGACCTGCCTACAATGCCTGGGCATGCTCCTGATGAGGTGGCAGATGGTCTCCTGAGGGATCTCCTCCTAGACCTGGACTAAAGCATCCGCCAACTCCTGGACAGTCTGTGGTGCAACGTGGCGTTGGTGGATGGAGCGAGACATGATGTCCCAGATGTGCTCAATTGGATTCAGGTCTGGGGAACGGGCGGGCCAGTCCATAGCATCAATGCCTTCCTCTTGCAGGAACTGCTGACACACTCCAGCCACATGAGGTCTAGCATTGTCTTGCATTAGGAGGAACCCAGGGCCAACCGCACCAGCATATGGTCTCACAAGGGGTCTGAGGATCTCATCTCGGTACCTAATGGCAGTCAGGCTACCTCTGGCGAGCACATGGAGGGCTGTGCGGCCCCCAAAGAAATGCCACCCCACACCATGAATGACCCACCGCCAAACCGGTCATGCTGGAGGATGTTGCAGGCAGCAGAACGTTCTCCACGCCGTCTCCAGACTATCACGTCTGTCACGTGCTCAGTGTGAACCTGCTTTCATCTGTGAAGAGCACAGGGTGCCAGTGGCAAATTTGTCAATCTTAGTGTTCTCTGGCAAATGCCAAACGTCCTGCACGGTGTTGGGCTGTAAGCACAACCCCCACCTGTGGACGTCGGGCCCTCATACCACCCTCATGGAGTCTGTTTCTGACCGTTTGAGCAGACACATGCACATTTGTGGCCTGCTGGAGGTCATTTTGCAGGGCTCTGGCAGTGCTCCTCCTGCTCCTCCTAGCACAAAGGCGGCGGTAGCGGTCCTGCTGCTGGGTTGTTGCCCTCCTACGGCCTCCTCCACGTCTCCTGATGTACTGGCCTGTCTCCTGGTAGCGCCTCCATGCTTTGGACACTACGCTGACAGACACAGCAAACCTTCTTGCCACAGCTCGCATTGATGTGTCATCCTGGATGAGCTGCACTACCTGAGCCACTTGTGTGGGTTGTAGACTCTGTCTCATGCTACCATTAGAGTGAAAGCACCGCCAGCATTCAAAAGTGACCAAAACATCAGCCAGGAAGCATAGGAACTGAGAAGTGGTCTGTGGTTCCCACCTGCTGAACCACTCCTTTATTGGGGGTGTCTTGCTAATTGCCTATAATTTCCACCTGTTGTCTATTCCATTTGCACAACAGCATGTGAAATTTATTGTCAATCAGTGTTGCTTCCTAAGTGGACAGTTTGATTTCACAGTGTGATTGACTTGGAGTTGCATTGTGTTGTTTAAGTGTTCCCTTTATTTTTTGAGCAGTGTATTATTTTATACCAATACAATTGAGCTGAGAAAAATGTTTTGTTTAACACGTAATATTTATTTTCCCAAAAAGGTAGGGGTCTAAATTATTGACCACCCTAAAGATTCTAATAATTAAAGTAGTCAAAAGTATTTGGTCCCATTCATGACTACATTTAGATTCTGAAGCTTTAGGGGTGTACTTTTTTTTTAAAGAAACATTACAAAAAATGTATATTTCTGAGCAATTGTATTAGTTTAAAATAATATATTTTACCATTTATTTTGAGCATAGAATCGGTCACTATTTTATTTAATATAGTCATTATTGCTAATCTTCAACAAGGATGTCAATAATTTGATGCTGTGCCACCAGCCTCCTGTGGTCCTGTTGATCTACCTGTGATTATCAGGTACTGGACATAAGAGGGTCTGTAACAGATTCTAACAGGAGACCTTAGTCCATCGTTCCATTCAATTCAACACTATCAATTCCTGAGGGGGATTAGAAAGACATTGTTTATGGGGAACACATGTATAGAATAACCAGGAAATGGATATAAACCCATAATACAAACATGGGTAGTAAAACTTCAAAAAGTAAAGAACTAACTACTGGAAGTGGATTATAGAGTAGTGACCAACACGTTGATCAGAGGACTCTGTCTCACCAAGATTCATATCACTCAGTTATATACTCAGAAACTCAGCTTTGTTAGGAGGGATAGGTCTCTATAGAAAGTTACTGTCTCTCTATAGTAACTCAGCTCTATAGTTATAGTCTCTCTATAGTAACTCAGCTCTATAGTTATAGTCTCTCTATAGTAACTCAGCTCTATAGTTATAGTCTCTCTATAGTAACTCAGCTCTATAGTTATAGTCTCTCTATAGTAACTCAGCTCTATAGTTATAGTCTCTCTATAGTAACTCAGCTCTATAGTTATAGTCTCTCTATAGTAACTCAGCTCTATAGTTATAGTCTCTCTATAGTAACTCAGCTCTATAGTTATAGTCTCTCTATAGTAACTCAGCTCTATAGTTATAGTCTCTCTATAGTAACTCAGCTCTATAGTTATAGTCTCTCTATAGTAACTCAGCTCTATAGTTATAGTCTCTCTATAGTAACTCAGCTCTATAGTTATAGTCTCTCTATAGTAACTCAGCTCTATAGTTAGTCTCTCTATAGTAACTCAGCTCTATAGTTATAGTCTCTCTATAGTAACTCAGCTCTATAGTTATAGTCTCTCTATAGTAACTCAGCTCTATAGTTATAGTCTCTCTATAGTAACTCAGCTCTATAGTTATAGTCTCTCTATAGTAACTCAGCTCTATAGTTATAGTCTCTCTATAGTAACTCAGCTCTATAGTTATAGTCTCTCTATAGTAACTCAGCTCTATAGTTATAGTCTCTCTATAGTAACTCAGCTCTATAGTTATAGTCTCTCTATAGTAACTCAGCTCTATAGTTATAGTCTCTCTATAGTAACTCAGCTCTATAGTTATAGTCTCTCTATAGTAACTCAGCTCTATAGTTATAGTCTCTCTATAGTAACTCAGCTCTATAGTTATAGTCTCTCTATAGTAAATCAGCTCTATAGTTATAGTCTCTCTATAGTAACTCAGCTCTATAGTTATAGTCTCTCTATAGTAACTCAGCTCTATAGTTATAGTCTCTCTATAGTAACTCAGCTCTATAGTTATAGTCTCTCTATAGTAACTCAGCTCTATAGTTATAGTCTCTCTATAGTAACTCAGCTCTATAGTTATAGTCTCTCTATAGTAACCCTATAGCACATAGTTAAATTCTGTAGTAACTCTTCCTCCCCTCTCCAGCTCATCCAGATCATCCTTCTGTGGTCCAGGACCCAGTAAAGGCTTCATCTCCATCTCCTTCTCTGGACCAGACTTCCTCCCTGAAGGTATTGTCTCTCTATAGTTAAATTCTGTAGTATCTCTTCCTCCCCTCTCCAGATCATACAGATATTCCTTCTGTGGTCCAGCAGCCAGTAAAGGCTTCATCTCAGGAGCAGACTTCCTCCCTGGACCAGGAGCAGACTTCCTCCCTGGACCAGGAGCAGACTTCCTCCCTGGTAAAGACTCCATCTCAGGAGCAGACTTCCTCCCTGGACCAGGAGCAGACTTCCTCCCTGGACCAGGAGCAGACTTCCTCCCTGGTATAGACTCCATCTCAGGAGCAGACTTCCTCCCTGGACCAGGAGCAGACTCCCTCCCTGGACCAGGACCAGACTTCCTCCCTGGTATAGACTCCATCTCCATCCCTTCAATCCCCTCAGACTCTATTAAAGACAGAGAGGATGAAGGAACAACATCAGAATAAACTGACCAGACAGAGAGAGAGACAGATAGAGATAATAAACTGACCAGACAGAGAGAGAGACAGATAGAGATAATAAACTGACCAGACAGAGAGAGAGACAGATAGAGATAATAAACTGACCAGACAGAGAGAGACAGATAGAGATAATAAACTGACCAGACAGAGAGAGAGACAGATAGAGATAATAAACTGACCAGACAGAGAGAGAGACAGATAGAGATAATAAACTGACCAGACAGAGAGAGAGACAGATAGAGATAATAAACTGACCAGACAGAGAGAGAGACAGATAGAGATAATAAACTGACCAGACAGAGAGAGAGACAGATAGAGATAATAAACTGACCAGACAGAGAGAGAGACAGATAGAGATAATAAACTGACCAGACAGAGAGAGAGACAGATAGAGATAATAAACTGACCAGACAGAGAGAGAGACAGATAGAGATAATAAACTGACCAGACAGAGAGACAGATAGAGATAATAAACTGACAAGACAGAGAGAGACAGATAGAGATAATAAACTGACCAGACAGAGAGAGAGACAGATAGAGATAATAAACTGACCAGACAGAGAGAGAGAGACAGATAGAGATAATAAACTGACCAGACAGAGAGAGACAGATAGAGATAATAAACTGACCAGACAGAGAGAGACAGATAGAGATAATAAACTGACCAGACAGAGAGAGAGACAGATAGAGATAATAAACTGACCAGACAGAGAGAGAGAGATAATAAACTGACCAGACAGAGAGAGATAGAGATAATAAACTGACCAGACAGAGAGAGAGACAGATAGAGATAATAAACTGACCAGACAGAGAGAGAGACAGATAGAGATAATAAACTGACCAGACAGAGAGAGAGACAGATAGAGATAATAAACTGACCAGACAGAGAGAGAGACAGATAGAGATAATAAACTGACCAGACAGAGAGAGAGACAGATAGAGATAATAAACTGACCAGACAGAGAGAGAGACAGATAGAGATAATAAACTGACCAGACAGAGAGAGAGAGACAGATAGAGATAATAAACTGACCAGACAGAGAGAGAGAGACAGATAGAGATAATAAACTGACCAGACAGAGAGAGAGACAGATAGAGATAATAAACTGACCAGACAGAGAGAGACAGATAGAGATAATAAACTGACCAGACAGAGAGAGAGACAGATAGAGATAATAAACTGACCAGACAGAGAGAGAGAGACAGATAGAGATAATAAACTGACCAGACAGAGAGAGAGACAGATAGAGATAATAAACTGACCAGACAGAGAGAGAGACAGATAGAGATAATAAACTGACCAGACAGAGAGAGAGACAGATAGAGATAATAAACTGACCAGACAGAGAGAGACAGATAGAGATAATAAACTGACCAGACAGAGAGAGAGAGATAATAAACTGACCAGACAGAGAGAGAGACAGATAGAGATAATAAACTGACCAGAGAGAGAGAGAGAGAAAGATAGAGATAATAAACTGACCAGACAGAGAGAGAGACAGATAGAGATAATAAACTGACCAGTAATTCTAGGAAACATTAGAATCATAAAGACTGATTACTTTGGGAAGGAGTCTGTGTTTTCTGTTGACCATCTGGAGAGGTGGAGAGGGATTGGATGGTTTCTTTAGCTTCCCCTGAGGACAAGAACAGATAGTCAGAACCCACATGTTGGTGAGCAAACCTTAAAAACATGACAATGCAGACACAGACGCATGTGAACACACACACACACACACACACACACACACACACACACACACACACACAACTTACTCAGCTCTTCTTTGAGTTCATCTGTAAAATTAAATAAAGATAGTGAGATAGTGATAATTAAATAATCATTGAATCATGAGATTTAGACACTACATGACCAAAAGTATGTGGACACCTGCTATTATCTAACATTAGGTAGAAACACTAAATGACCAAAAGTATGTGGACACCTGCTCATTGAACATCTCATTCCAAAATCATGGGCATTAATATGGAGTTGGTCCCCCCCTTTGCTGCTATAACAGCCTCCACTCTTCAGGGAAGGCTTTCCACTAGAAGATGGAACATTGCTGTGGGGACTTGCTTCCATTCAGCCACAAGAGCATTAGTGAGGTCTCCCTCTCTCTCTTCTCTCAGAGGACCTGAGCACTAGGACCATGCCTCAGGACTATCTGGCCTGATGACTCCTTGCTGTCCCCCAGTCCACCTGGTTGTGCTGCTGCTCCAGTTTCAACTGTTCTGCCTGCGACTATGGAACCCTGACCTGCTCACCGGACGTGCTACCTGTCCCAGACCTGCTGTTTTCAACTCTCCTTCTCTCTCTCTACTGCACCTGCTGTCTCTAACTCTGAATGATCGGCTATGAAAAGCCAACTGACCTTTACTCCTGAGGTGCTGACCTGTTGCACCCTCTACAACCACTGTGATTATTATTATTTGTCCCTGCTGGTCATCTATGAACATTTGAACATCTTGGCCATGTTCTGTTTAAATCTCCACCCGGCACAGCCAGAAGAGGACTGGTCACCCCTCAGAGCCTGGTTCCTGTGTCCTACCCAGTACAGCCAGAAGAGGACTGGTCACCCCTCAGAGCCTGGTTCCTGTGTCCTACCCAGTACAGCCAGAAGAGGACTGGTCACCCCTCAGAGCCTGGTTCCTCTCTACCCAGTACAGCCAGTAGAGGACTGGTCACCCCTCAGAGCCTGGTTCCTCTCTACCCAGTACAGCCAGTAGAGGACTGGTCACCCCTCAGAGCCTGGTTCCTCTCTACCCAGTACAGCCAGTAGAGGACTGGTCACCCCTCAGAGCCTGGTTCCTCTGGTCTACCCAGTACAGCCAGTAGAGGACTGGTCACCCCTCAGAGCCTGGTTCCTCTCTACCCAGTACAGCCAGTAGAGGACTGGTCACCCCTCAGAGCCTGGTTCCTCTGTCCTACCCAGTACAGTCAGTAGAGGACTGGTCACCCCTCAGAGCCTGGTTCCTCTGGTCTACCCAGTACAGCCAGTAGAGGACTGGTCACCCCTCAGAGCCTGGTTCCTCTGTCCTACCCAGTACAGTCAGTAGAGGACTGGTCACCCCTCAGAGCCTGGTTCCTCTGGTCTACCCAGTACAGCCAGTAGAGGACTGGTCAATCCTCAGAGCCTGGTTCCTCTCTAGGTTTCTTCCTGGGTTCCTGCCTTTCTAGGGAGTTTTTCCTAGCCACTGTGCTTCTACATCTGCATTGCTTGCTGTTTGGGGTTTTAGGCTGGGTTTCTGTACATCACTTTGTGACATCGGCTGACGTAAAAAGGGTTTCATAAATATATTTGATTGATCGATTGATGCTGGGCGATTAGGCCTGGCTCGCAGTCGGCGTTCCAATTCATACCAAAGGTGTTCAATGGGGTTGAGGTCAGGGCTCTATGCAGGCCAGTCAAGTTCTTCCACACCGATCTCAACAAAACATTTCTGTATGGACCTGGCTTTGTGCGCGGGGACATTGTCATACTAAAACAGCGAAGGGCTTTCCCCAAACTGTTGCCACAAAGTTGGAAGCACAGAATCATCTAGAACGTCATTGTATGATGTAGTGTTAAGATTTCCCTTCACTGGAACTAAGGGGCCCGAACCATGAAAAACAGCCCCAGACCATTATTCCTCCTCCACCAACCTTTACAGTTGGCACTATGCATTGGGGCAGGTAGTGTTCTCCTGGCATCCGCCAAACCCAGATTCATCTGTCAGACTGCCAGATGGTGAAGCGTGATTCATCACTCCTGAGAACATATTTCCACTAGTCCAGTGTCCAATGGCGGCGAGCTTTACACCACTCCACCCGACGCTTGGCATTGAGCATGGTGATCTTAGGCTTGTGTGCGGCTGCTCGGCCATGGAAACCCATTTCATGAAGCTCCAGACAAACAGTTATTGTGTTGACGTTGCATCCAGAGGCAGTTTGGAACTCGGTAGTGAGAGTTGCAACCGAGGACAGACGATTTTTACGCGCTTCAAAACTTGGCGGTCCCATTCTGTGAGATTCTGTGGCCTACCACTAAACGGCTGAGACATTTTTGCTCCTAGATGTTTCCACTCCACAATAACAGCACTTACACTTGACTGGGGAAGCTCTAGCAGGGCAGAAACTTGACCAACTGACTTGTTGGAAAGGTGGCATCCTATGACGGTGCCACGTTGAAAGTCACTGAGCTCTTCAGTAAGGCCATTCTACTGACAATGTTTGTCTATGGAGATTGCATGGCTGTGTGCTTGATTTTATACACCTGTCAGCAACAGGTGTGGCTGAAATAGAATCCACTAATTTAAAGAGTTGTCCACATACTTTAGTATATATAGTGCAGTTAATCAGTGTAATATATAGTGTAGTTAACCAGTGTAATATACAGTGTAAATATAATGTGTATATATAGTGTAATATATAGTGTAATATATGGTGTAGTTAATCAGTGTAATATATAGTGTAGTTAACCAGTGTAATATATAGTGTAATATATAGTGTACTTAATAAGTGTAATATATAGTGTAGTTAACCAGTGTAATATATGGTGTAGTTAATCAGTGTAATATATAGTGTAGTTAATCAGTGTAATATATAGTGTAGTTAACCAGTGTAATATATAGTGTAATATATAGTGTAGTTAATAAGTGTAATATATAGTGTAGTTAATAAGTGTAATATATAGTGTAGTTAATCAGTGTAATATATAGTGTAGTCAATCAGTATAATATATAGTGTAGTTAATCAGTGTAGTTAACTAGTGTAATATATAGTGTAGTTAATCAGTGTAATATATAGTGTAGTTAATCAGTGTAATATATAGTGTAGTTAACCAGTGTAATATATAGTGTAGTTAACCAGTGTAATATATAGTGTAGTTAATCAGTGTAATATATCGTGTAGTTAATCAGTGTAATATATAGTGTAATATATAGTGTAGTTAACCAGTGTAATATATAGTGTAGTTAACCAGTGTAATATATAGTGTAGTTAACCAGTGTAATATATAGTGTAGTTAACCAGTGTAATATATAGTGTAGTTAACCAGTGTAATATATAGTGTAGTTAATCAGTGTAATATATAGTGTAGTTAACCAGTGTAATATATAGTGTAGTTAATCAGTGTAATATATAGTGTAATATATAGTGTAGTTAACCAGTGTAATATATAGTGTAGTTAATCAGTGTAATATATCGTGTAGTTAATCAGTGTAATATATAGTGTAGTTAACCAGTGTAATATATAGTGTAGTTAATCAGTGTAATATATAGTGTAATATATAGTGTAGTTAACCAGTGTAATATATAGCGTAGTTAATCAGTGTAATATATAGTGTAGTTAACCAGTGTAATGTATAGTGTAGTTAATCAGTGTAATATATAGTGTAATATATAGTCTAGTTAACCAGTGTAATATATAGTGTAGTTAATCAGTGTAATATATCGTGTAGTTAATCAGTGTAATATATCGTGTAGTTAACCAGTGTAATATATAGTGTAGTTAACCAGTGTAATATATAGTGTAGTTAACCAGTGTAATATATCGTGTAGTTAATCAGTGTAATATATCGTGTAGTTAATCAGTGTAATATATCGTGTAGTTAACCAGTGTAATATATAGTGTAGTTAACCAGTGTAATATATAGTGTAGTTAATCAGTGTAATATATCGTGTAGTTAATCAGTGTAATATATAGTGTAGTTAATCAGTGTAATATATAGTGTAATATATAGCGTAGTTAATCAGTGTAATATATAGTGTAGTTAATCAGTGTAATATATAGCGTAGTTAATCAGTGTAATATATAGTGTAATATATAGTGTAGTTAATCAGTGTAATATATAGTGTAATATATAGTGTAGTTAATCAGTGTAATATATAGTGTAATATATCGTGTAGTTAATCAGTGTAATATATCGCGTAGTTAATCAGTGTAATATATAGTGTAGTTAATCAGTGTAATATATAGTGTAGTTAATCAGTGTAATATATAGTGTAGTTAACCAGTGTAATATATAGTGTAGTTAATCAGTGTAATATATAGTGTAATATATAGCGTAGTTAATCAGTGTAATATATAGTGTAGTTAATCAGTGTAATATATAGTGTAGTTAATCTAGTGTAATATATAGTGTAGTTAACCAGTGTAATATATAGTGTAGTTAATCAGTGTAATATATCGTGTAGTTAATCAGTGTAATATATAGTGTAGTTAACCAGTGTAATATATAGTGTAGTTAATCAGTGTAATATATAGTGTAATATATAGCGTAGTTCACCAGTGTAATATATAGTGTAGTTAACCAGTGTAATATATAGTGTAGTTAACCAGTGTAATATATAGTGTAGTTAACCAGTGTAATATATAGTGTAGTTAACCAGTGTAATATATAGTGTAGTTAATCAGTGTATTATATCGTGTAGTTAACTAGTGTAATATATAGTGTAGTTAATCAGTGTAATATATAGTGTAGTTAATCAGTGTAATATATAGCGTAGTTAATCAGTGTAATATATAGTGTAGTTAATCAGTGTACTATATAGTGTAGGTAATCAGTGTACTATATAGTGTAGTTAATCAGTGTAATATATAGTGTAATATATAGTGTAGTTAATCAGTGTAATATATAGTGTAATATATAGTGTAGTTAACCAGTGTAATATATAGTGTAGTTAATCAGTGTAATATATCGTGTAGTTAATCAGTGTAATATATAGTGTAGTTAACCAGTGTAATATATAGTGTAGTTAACCAGTGTAATATATAGCGTAGTTAATCAGTGTAATATATAGTGTAGTTAACCAGTGTAATATATAGTGTAGTTAATCAGTGTAATATATAGTGTAATATATAGTGTAGTTAATCAGTGTAATATATAGTGTAATATATAGTGTAGTTAACCAGTGTAATATATAGTGTAGTTAATCAGTGTAATATATCGTGTAGTTAATCAGTGTAATATATCGTGTAGTTAATCAGTGTAATATATCGTGTAGTTAATCAGTGTAATATATCGTGTAGTTAACCAGTGTAATATATAGTGTAGTTAACCAGTGTAATATATAGTGTAGTTAACCAGTGTAATATATAGTGTAGTTAACCAGTGTAATATATAGTGTAGTTAATCAGTGTAATATATAGTGTAGTTAATCAGTGTAATATATCGTGTAGTTAATCAGTGTAATATATCGTGTAGTTAATCAGTGTAATATATCGTGTAGTTAATCAGTGTAATATATCGTGTAGTTAACCAGTGTAATATATAGTGTAGTTAACCAGTGTAATATATAGTGTAGTTAATCAGTGTAATATATCGTGTAGTTAATCAGTGTAATATATCGTGTAGTTAATCAGTGTAATATATAGTGTAGTTAATCAGTGTAATATATAGTGTAGTTAATCAGTGTAATATATAGTGTAGTTAATCAGTGTAATATATAGTGTAATATATAGCGTAGTTAATCAGTGTAATATATAGTGTAGTTAATCAGTGTACTATATAGTGTAGTTAATCAGTGTAATATATAGCGTAGTTAATCAGTGTAATATATAGTGTAATATATAGTGTAGTTAATCAGTGTAATATATAGTGTAATATATAGTGTAGTTAACCAGTGTAATATATAGTGTAATATATCGTGTAGTTAATCAGTGTAATATATCGTGTAGTTAATCAGTGTAATATATAGTGTAGTTAATCAGTGTAATATATAGTGTAGTTAACCAGTGTAATATATAGTGTAGTTAATCAGTGTAATATATAGTGTAATATATAGTGTAGTTAATCAGTGTAATATATAGTGTAATATATAGCGTAGTTAATCAGTGTAATATATCGTGTAGTTAATCAGTGTAATATATAGTGTAATATATAGCGTAGTTAATCAGTGTAATATATAGTGTAGTTAATCAGTGTAATATATCGTGTAGTTAATCAGTGTAATATATCGTGTAGTTAATCAGTGTAATATATCGTGTAGTTAATCAGTGTAATATATAGTGTAATATATAGTGTAGTTAACCAGTGTAATATATAGTGTAGTTAATCAGTGTAATATATCGTGTAGTTAATCAGTGTAATATATCGTGTAGTTAATCAGTGTAATATATAGTGTAGTTAATCAGTGTAATATATCGTGTAGTTAATCAGTGTAATATATCGTGTAGTTAATCAGTGTAATATATCGTGTAGTTAATCAGTGTAATATATCGTGTAGTTAATCAGTGTAATATATCGTGTAGTTAATCAGTGTACTATATAGTGTAGTTAATCAGTGTAATATATAGCGTAGTTAATCAGTGTAATATATAGTGTAATATATAGTGTAGTTAATCAGTGTAATATATAGTGTAATATATAGTGTAGTTAATCAGTGTAATATATAGTGTAATATATATCGTGTAGTTAATCAGTGTAATATATCGTGTAGTTAATCAGTGTAATATATAGTGTAGTTAATCAGTGTAATATATAGTGTAGTTAACCAGTGTAATATATAGTGTAGTTAATCAGTGTAATATATAGTGTAATATATAGCGTAGTTAATCAGTGTAATATATAGTGTAATATATAGCGTATTTAATCAGTGTAATATATCGTGTAGTTAATCAGTGTAATATATAGTGTAATATATAGCGTAGTTAATTAGTGTAATATATAGCGTAGTTAATCAGTGTAATATATAGTGTAGTTAATCAGTGTAATATATAGTGTAGTTAATCAGTGTAATATATAGTGTAGTTAATCAGTGTAATATATCGTGTAGTTAATCAGTGTAATATATAGCGTAGTTAATCAGTGTAATATATAGCGTAGTTAATCAGTGTAATATATAGCGTAGTTAATCAGTGTAATATATAGTGTAGTTAATCAGTGTAATATATAGTGTAGTTAATCAGTGTAATATATAGTGTAGTTAATCAGTGTAATATATAGTGTATATATTTTTTAAGGCAAGTGTTTTCACTTAAATCAATGAAATCCATGCAGTTGTTCAACTCACCCCTCTCTCTTGTGACATCATCTGTAGACAGTAGATAAAACATGATGTATTATGGGTACTAGAACATGAAGACAGACTACATCCTCTCTATTCTGACCTCCTCTGTAGACAGTAGATAAAACATGATGTATTATGGGTACTAGAACATGGAGACAGGTACATAGACAGACAGACAGAAAGGAACATAGACAGACAGACAGACAGACAGACAGACAGACAGACAGACAGACAGACAGACAGACAGACAGACAGACAGACAGACAGGCAGGCAGGCAGACAGGCAGGAAGAAAGGAACATAGACAGTCAGACAGACAGTCAGACAGACAGACAGGAACACAGACAGACAGACAGTCAGACAGACAGACAGGAACACAGACAGACAGTCAGACAGACAGACAGGAACACAGACAGACAGACAGACAGACAGACAGACAGGAACACAGACAGACAGTCAGACAGACAGACAGGAACACAGACAGACAGACAGACAGACAGACAGACAGACAGACAGGAACACAGACAGACAGACAGTCAGACAGACAGTCAGACAGTCAGACAGACAGTCAGACAGACAGGAACACAGACAGACAGTCAGACAGGAACACAGACAGACAGTCAGACAGGAACACAGACAGGAACACAGACAGGAACACAGACAGGAACACAGACAGGAACACAGACAGACAGGAACACAGACAGACAGACAGACAGGAACACAGACAGGAACACAGACAGACAGGAACACAGACAGACAGACAGTCAGACAGGAACACAGACAGGAACACAGACAGACAGACAGACAGGAACACAGACAGACAGACAGACAGGAACACAGACAGACAGACAGACAGGAACACAGACAGACAGTCAGACAGGAACACAGACAGACAGTCAGACAGGAACACAGACAGACAGTCAGACAGGAACACAGACAGACAGTCAGACAGACACACAGACAGTCAGACAGACACACAGACAGTCAGACAGGCACACAGACAGACAGGAACACAGACAGACAGACAGGAACACAGACAGACAGACAGGAACACAGACAGGAACACAGACAGGAACACAGACAGACAGACAGGAACACAGACAGACAGACAGACAGGAACACAGACAGACAGACAGACAGGAACACAGACAGACAGACAGACAGGAACACAGACAGACAGACAGACAGGAACACAGACAGACAGACAGACAGGAACACAGACAGACAGACAGACAGGAACACAGACAGACAGACAGGAACACAGACAGACAGACAGGAACACAGACAGACAGACAGTCAGACAGGAACACAGACAGACAGACAGTCAGACAGGAACACAGACAGACAGACAGTCAGACACACAGACAGACAGACAGTCAGACACACAGACATACAGACAGTCAGACACACAGACAGACAGACAGGAACACAGACAGACAGACAGGAACACAGACAGACAGACAGGAACACAGACAGACAGGAACACAGACAGACAGACAGGAACACAGACAGGAACACAGACAGGAACACAGACAGGAACACAGACAGGAACACAGACAGACAGACAGACAGACAGAAACACAGACAGACAGACAGACAGAAACACAGACAGACAGACAGACAGACAGGAACACAGACAGACAGACAGACAGGAACACAGACAGACAGACAGACAGGAACACAGACAGACAGACAGACAGGAACACAGACAGACAGACAGACAGGAACACAGACAGACAGACAGACAGGAACACAGACAGACAGACAGACAGGAACACAGACAGACAGACAGACAGGAACACAGACAGACAGACAGACAGGAACACAGACAGACAGACAGACAGGAACACAGACAGACAGACAGGAACACAGACAGACAGACAGGAACACAGACAGACAGACAGGAACACAGACAGACAGACAGGAACACAGACAGACAGACAGGAACACAGACAGACAGACACGAACACAGACAGGAACACAGACAGACAGGAACACAGACAGACAGGAACACAGACAGACAGGAACACACAGACAGGAACACAGACAGACAGGAACACAGACAGACAGGAACACAGACAGACAGGAACACAGACAGACAGGAACACAGACAGACAGGAACACAGGCAGACAGGCAGACAGGCAGACAGGCAGACAGGCAGACAGGCAGACAGGCAGGCAGGCAGGCAGGCAGAAAGGAACATAGACAGACAGACAGACAGGAACACAGTTTGAAATACATGCATGCAGGTGTGGAAGCACACAGACTTTCACACACAACTTACCGTTCTCTTTTTTGAGCTTCTCTGTAGACAGAAGATAAAACATGATGTATTATGGGTACTAGAACATGAAGACAGACTACATCCTCTCTATTCTGACCTCCTCTGTAGACAGTAGATAAAACATGATGTATTATGGGTACTAGAACATGGAGACAGACTACATCCTCTCTATTCTGACCTCCTCTGTAGACAGTAGATAAAACATGATGTATTATGGGTACTAGAACATGAAGACAGACTACATCCTCTCTATTCTGACCTCTGTAGACAGTAGATAAAACATGATGTATTATGGGTAGTAGAACATGAAGACAGGTACACAGACAGGTACACAGACAGACAGACAGACAGACAGACAGACAGACAGACAGACAGACAGACAGACAGACAGACAGGCAGAAAGGAACATAGACAGACAGGAACACAGTTTGAAATACATGCATGCAGGTGTGGAAGCACACAGACTTTCACACACAACTTACCGTTCTCTTTTTTGAGGTTCTCTGTAGACAGAAGATAAAACATGATGTATTATGGGTACTAGAACAGACAGACAGACAGACAGACAGCCTTCTCTGTAGCTCAGTTGGTGGAGCATGGTGTTTGCAACGCCAGGCTTGTGGGTTCGATTCCCACGGGGGGCCAGCACAGAAGAAAATAAATGTATGAAATGAAATGTATTCATTCATTACTGTAAGTCGCTCTAGATAAGAGCGTCTGCTAAATGACGTAAATGAAGACAGACTACATCCTCTCCTTTCTGACCTCTGTAGACAGTAGATAAAACATGATGCATTATGGGTACAAGAACATGAAGACAAGTACATAGACACATAGGCAGACAGGAACATAGACAGACACAAACTATTTACTCAGCTGTTCATCTGGTGTAAAAATTAAATAAAGATAGTGGGATAGTGTAATTAAATAATCATTGAATCATGAGATTTATACACTACATGACCAGAAGTATGTGGACACCTGCTCATTGAACATCTCATTCCAAAATCAATGGCATTAATATGGAGTTGGTCCCCCCCTTTGCTGCTATAACAGCCTCCACTCTTCTGGGAAGTCATTAATATGGAGTTGGTCCCCCCTTTGCTGCTATAACAGCCTCCACTCTTCTGGGAAGTCATTAATATGGAGTTGGTCCCCCCCTTTGCTGCTATAACAGCCTCCACTCTTCAGGGAAGGCTTTCCACTAGATGATGGAACATTGCTGTGGGGACTTGCTTCCATTCAGCCACAAGAGCATTAGTGAGGTCTCCCTCTCTCTCTTCTCTCAGAGGACATGAGCCCTAGGACCATGCCTCAGGACTATCTGGCCTGATGACTCCTTGCTGGCCCCCAGTCCACCTGGTTGTGCTGCTGCTCCAGTTTCAACTGTTCTGCCTGCGGCTATGGAACCCTGACCTGCTCACTGGACGTGCTACCTGTCCCAAACCTGCTGTTTTCAACTCTCCTCTCTCTCTACTGCACCTGCTGTCTCTAACTCTGAATGATCGGCTATGAAAAGCCAACTGACCTTTACTCCTGAGGTGCTGACCTGTTGCATCATCTACAACCACTGTGATTATTATTATTTGACCCTGCTGGTCATCTATGAACATTTGAACATCTTGGCCATGTTCTGTTTAAATCTCCACCCGGCACAGCCAGAAGAGGACTGGCCACCCCTCAGAGCCTGGTTCCTCTGGTCTACCCAGTACAGCCAGTAGAGGACTGGTCACCCCTCAGAGCCTGGTTCCTCTGGTCTACCCGGTAAAGCCAGTAGAGGACTGGTCACCCCTCAGAGCCTGGTTCCTCTCTACCCAGTACAGTCAGTAGAGGACTGGTCACCCCTCAGAGCCTGGTTCCTCTGGTCTACCCAGTACAGCCAGTAGAGGACTGGTCACCCCTCAGAGCCTGGTTCCTCTGGTCTACCCAGTACAGCCAGTAGAGGACTGGTCACCCCTCAGAGCCTGGTTCCTCTGGTCTACCCGGTAAAGCCAGTAGAAGACTGGTCACCCCTCAGAGCCTGGTTCCTCTCTACCCAGTACAGTCAGTAGAGGACTGGTCACCCCTCAGAGCCTGGTTCCTCTGGTCTACCCGGTAAAGCCAGTAGAGGACTGGTCACCCCTCAGAGCCTGGTTCCCCTCTACCCAGGACAGCCAGTAGAGGACTGGCCACCCCTCAGAGCCTGGTTCCTCTCTACCCAGTACAGCCAGTAGAGGACTGGTCACCCCTCAGAGCCTGGTTCCCCTCTACCCAGTACAGCCAGTAGAGGACTGGTCACCCCTCAGAGCCTGGTTCCTCTGGTCTACCCAGTACAGCCAGTAGAGGACTGGTCACCCCTCAGAGCCTGGTTCCCCTCTACCCAGTACAGCCAGTAGAGGACTGGCCACCCCTCAGAGCCTGGTTCCTCTGGTCTACCCAGTACAGCCAGTAGAGGACTGGTCACCCCTCAGAGCCTGCTTCCTCTCTACCCAGTACAGCCAGTAGAGGACTGGTCACCCCTCAGAGCCTGGTTCCTCTGGTCTACCCAGTACAGCCAGTAGAGGACTGGCCACCCCTCAGATCCTGGTTCCTCTCTACCCAGTACAGCCAGTAGAGGACTGGTCACCCCTCAGAGCCTGGTTCCTTTCTACCCAGTACAGCCAGTAGAGGACTGGTCACCCCTCAGAGCCTGCTTCCTCTCTATACCCAGTACAGCCAGTAGAGGACTGATAACCCCTCAGAGCCTGGTTCCTCTGGTCTACCCAGTACAGCCAGTAGAGGACTGGTCACCCCTCATAGCCTGGTTCCTCTGGTCTACCCAGTACAGCCAGTAGAGGACTGGTCACCCCTCAGAGCCTGGTTCCTCTGGTCTACCCAGTACAGCCAGTAGAGGACTGGTCACCCCTCAGAGCCTGGTTCCTCTCTAACCAGTACAGCCAGTAGAGGACTGGTCACCCCTCAGAGCCTGGTTCCTCTCTACCCAGTACAGCCAGTAGAGGACTGGTCACCCCTCAGAGCCTGGTTCCTCTGGTCTACCCATGAAATAATCATTGGATGCTTTGTGTGATGTATTGGTGTCTCTACCTTCTTGACCTTTGTGCTGTTGTCTGTGCCCAATAATGTTGCTACCATGCTGTGTTTATACCATGCTGTGTTTCTACCATGCTGTGTTTCTACCATGCTGTGTTGTCATGTGTTGCTACCATGCTGTGTTGTCATGTGTTTCTACCATGCTGTGTTGCTACCATGCTGTATTGTCATGTGTTGCTGCCATGCTGTGTTGTCAAGTGTTGCTACCATGCTGTGTTGTCATGTGTTTCTACCATGCTGTGTTTCTACCATGCTGTGTTGCTGCCATGCTGTGTTGCTACCATGCTGTGTTGTTATGTGTTGCTACCATGCTGTGTTGCTACCATGCTGTGTTGTCATGTTTCTACCATGCTGTGTTGCTACCATGCTGTATTGTCATGTGTTGCTGCCATGCTGTGTTGTCAAGTGTTGCTACCATGCTGTGTTGTCAAGTGTTGCTACCATGCTGTGTTGTCATGTGTTTCTACCATGCTGTGTTGTCATGTGTTTCTACCATGCTGTGTTTCTACCATGCTGTGTTGCTGCCATGCTGTGTTGTTATGTGTTGCTACCATGCTGTGTTGCTACCATGCTGTGTTGCTACCATGCTGTGTTGCTACCATGCTGTGTTGCTACCATGCTGTGTTGTCATGTTGCTACCATGCTGTGTTGCTGCCATGTTGTGTTGTCATGTGTTTCTACCATGCTGTGTTGCTACCATGCTGTGTTGCTACCATTCTGTGTTATGTGTTTCTACCATGCTGTGTTGCTACCATTCTGTGTTGTTATGTGTTTCTACCATGCTGTGTTGCTACCATGCTGTGTTGTCATGTGTTGCTACCATGCTGTGTTGTCATGTGTTGCTACCATGCTGTGTTGTCATGTGTTGCTACCATGCTGTGTTGTCATGTGTTGCTACCATGCTGTGTTGTCATGTGTTGCTGCCATGCTGTGTTGTCATGTGTTGCTGCCATGCTGTGTTGCTACCATTCTGTGTTGTTATGTGTTGCTACCATGCTGTGTTGCTACCATTCTGTGTTATGTGTTGCTACCATGCTGTGTTGCTACCATGCTGTGTAGTCATGTGTTGCTACCATGCTGTGTTTCTACCATGCTGTGTTGCTACCATGCTGTGTTGTTATGTGTTGCTACCATGCTGTGCTGTCATGTGTTGCTACCATGCTGTGTTGCTACCATGCTGTGTTATGTGTTGCTACCATGCTGTGTTGCTACCATGCTGTGTTGTTATGTGTTTCTACCATGCTGTGTTGCTACCATGCTGTGTTGTCATGTGTTGCTACCATGCTGTGTTATGTGTTGCTACCATGCTGTGTTGCTACCATGCTGTGTTGTTATGTGTTGCTACCATGCTGTGTTGCTACCATGCTGTGTTGTTATGTGTTGCTACCATGCTGTGTTGTTATGTGTTTCTACCATGCTGTGTTGTTATGTGTTGCTACAATGCTGTGTTTCTACCATGCTGTGCTGTCATGTGTTTCTACCATGCTGTGTTGCTACCATGCAGTGTTATCATGTGTTGCTGCCATGCTGTGTTGCTACCATGCTGTGTTGTCATGTGTTCTGCTACCATGCTGTGTTGTCATGTGTTACTACCATGCTGTGTTTCTACCATGTTGTGTTGTCATGTGTTGCTACCATGCTGTGTTGCTACCAGGCTGTGTTGTCATGTGTTGCTACCATGCTGTGTTGTCATGTGTTGCTACCATGCTGTGTTGCTACCAGGCTGTGTTGTCATGTGTTGCTACCATGCTGTGTTGCTACCAGGCTGTGTTGTCATGTGTTTCTACCATGCTGTGTTGTCATGTGTTTCTACCATGCTGTGTTGTCATGTGTTGCTGCCATGCTGTGTTGCTACCAGGCTGTGTTGTCATGTGTTGCTACAATGTTGTGATGACACCATGCTGTGTTTCTACCATGCTGTGTTGTCATGTGCAGCTACCATGCTGTGTTTCTACCATGCTGTGCTGTCATGTGTTGCTACCATGCTGTGTTGCTATCATGCAGTGATATCATGTGTTGCTGCCATGCTGTGTTGCTATCATGCAGTGATATCATGTGTTGCTGCCATGCTGTGTTGCTACCATGCAGTGTTGTCATGTGTTTCTACCATGTTGTGCTGTCATGTGTTGCTACCATGCTGTGTTGTCATGTGATTATACCATGCTGTGTTGCTACCATGCTGTGTTGTTATGTGTTGCTACCATGCTGTTTTGCTACCAGGCTGTGTTGTCATGTGTTGCTACCATGCTGTGCTGTCATGTGATTATACCATGCTGTGTTGCTACCATGCTGTGTTGTCATGTGATGCTGCCTTGCTGTTTTTCTACCATGCTGTGTTGTCGTGTGATTTTACCATGCTGTGTTTCTACCATGCTGTGCTGTCATGTGTTGCTACCATGGTGTGTTGTCATGTGTTTCTACCATGCTGTGTTGTCATGTGTTGCTACCATGCTGTGTTGCTACCATGCTGTGTTGTCACGTGTTTCTACCATGCTGTGTTGTTACCATGCTGTGTTGTCATGTGTTGCTACCATGCTATGTTGCTGCCATGCTGTGTTGATACCATGCTGTGTTGTCATGTGTTTCTACCATGCTGTGTTGCTACCATGCTGTGTTGTTACCATGCTGTGTTGTTACCATGCTGTGGTGTTACCATGCTGTGGTGTTACCATGCTGTGGTGTTACCATGCTGTGGTGTCACGTGTTTCTACCATGCTGTGTTGTCACGTGTTGCTACCATGCTGTGTTGCTACCATGCTGTGTTGTTACCATGCTGTGTTGTTACCATGCTGTGTTGTTACCATGCTGTGTTGTTACCATGCTGTGGTGTCACGTGTTTCTACCATGCAGTGTTGCTACCATGCTGTGTTGTCATGTGTTGCTACCATGCTGTGCTGTCATGTGTTGCTACCATGCTGTGTTGCTGCCATGCTGTGTTGTCATGTGTTGCTACCATGCTGTGTTGTCATGTGTTGCTACCATGCTGTGTTGTTATGTGTTGCTACCATGCTGTGTTGCTACCATGCTGTGTTGTCATGTTGCTACCATGCTGTGTTTCTACCATGCTGTGTTGTCATGTGTTGCTACCATGCTGTGTTTCTACCATGCTGTGTTGTTATGTGTTGCTACCATGCTGTGTTGTTATGTGTTGCTACCATGCTGTGTTGCTACCATTCTGTGTTGTTATGTGTTGCTACCATGCTGTGTTGTCATGTGTTGCTACCATGCTGTGTTGTCATGTTGTGTTGCTACCATGCTGTGTTGTCATGTTGTGTTGCTACCATGCTGTGTTGTCATGTTGTGTTGCTACCATGCTGTGTTGTCATGTTGTGTTGCCACCATGCTGTGTTGTCATGTTGTGTTGCCACCATGCTGTGTTGTCATGTTGTGTTGCCACCATGCTGTGTTGTCATGTTGTGTTGCTACCATGCTGTGTTGTCATGTGTTGCTACCATGCTGTGTTGTCATGTGTTGCTACCATGCTGTGTTGTCATGTGTTGCTACCATGCTGTGTTGTCATGTGTTGCTACCATGCTGTGTTGTCATGTGTTGCTACCATGCTGTGTTGTCGTGTGTTGCTACCATGCTGTGTTGTCATGTGTTGCTACCATGCTGTGTTGTCATGTGTTGCTACCATGCTGTGTTGTCATGTGTTGCTACCATGCTGTGTTGTCATGTGTTGCTACCATGCTGTGTTGTCATGTTTTGCTACCATGCTGTGTTGTCATGTGTTGCTACCATGCTGTGTTGTCATGTGTTGCTACCATGCTGTGTTGTCATGTGTTGCTACCATGCTGTGTTGTCATGTGTTGCTACCATGCTGTGTTGTCATGTGTTGCTACCATGCTGTGTTGTCATGCTGTGTTGCTACCATGCTGTGTTGTCATGTGTTGCTACCATGCTGTGTTGTCATGTGTTGCTACCATGCTGTGTTGTCATGTGTTGCCACCATGCTGTGTTGTCATGTGTTTCTACCATGCTGTGTTGTTATGTGTTGCTACCATGCTGTGTTGCTACCATGCTGTGCTGTCATGTGTTGCTACCATGCTGTGTTGCTACCATGCTGTGTTGTTATGTGTTGCTACCATGCTGTGTTGCTACCATGCTGTGTTGTCATGTGTTTCTACCATGCTGTGTTGCTACCATGCTGTGTTGTTATATGTTGCTACCATGCTGTGTTGCTACCATGCTGTGCTGTCATGTGTTGCTACCATGCTGTGTTGCTACCATGCTGTGTTGTTATGTGTTGCTACCATGCTGTGTTGTCATGTGTTGCTACCATGCTGTGTTGTCATGTGTTGCTACCATGCTGTGTTGTCATGTGTTTCTACCATGCTGTGTTGCTACCATGCTGTGTTGTTATATGTTGCTACCATGCTGTGTTGCTACCATGCTGTGCTGTCATGTGTTGCTACCATGCTGTGTTGCTACCATGCTGTGTTGTTATGTGTTACTACCATGCTGTGTTGTCATGTGTTGCTACCATGCTGTGTTGTCATGTGTTGCTACCATGCTGTGTTGCTACCATGCTGTGTTATGTGTTTCTACCATGCTGTGTTATGTGTTTCTACCATGCTGTGTTTCTACCATGCTGTGTTGTCATGTGTTGCTACCATGCTGTGTTGTCATGTGTTGCTACCATGCTGTGTTGTCATGTGTTGCTACCATGCTGTGTTATGTGTTTCTACCATGCTGTGTTATGTGTTTCTACCATGCTGTGTTGCTACCATGCTGTGCTGTCATGTGTTGCTACCATGCTGTGTTGTTGTCTTAGGTATCTCTGTATGTAGTGTTGTGTTGTCTCTCTTGTCGTGATGTGTGTTTTGTCCTATATTTGTTTTGTATTTTTAATCCCAGCCCCGTCCCAGCAGGAGTCCTTTAGCCTTTTGGTAGGACGTCTATGTCAATAACAATTTATTCTGAACTGACTTTCCTAGTTAAAAAAGGTTAAATATATGAATATAAAATATACAGTATATATTTAGGGATGGGGGGGGGGATATAAATTCATCTTGCAACCAGAACAGATGGACAGGAACAAAGACAGACAGGTAGGAACATCAGACACAAACACACTACTTACTAATGTCGTCATCAGATCCACCTGTGGATGATAAGACAAAACAGTCAGTTAGAAGACATGTTGACACATAAAACCATCATGTTATTATCAAACCCTGCTGGTACCTCCTCAGAGCCTGGTTCCCCTCTACCCAGTACAGCCAGTAGAGGACTGGTCACCCCTGAGAGCCTGGTTCCTCTCTACCCAGTACAGTCAGTAGAGGACTGGTCACCCCTCAGAGCCTGGTTCCTCTGGTCTACCCAGTACAGCCAGTAGAGGACTGGTCACCCCTCAGAACCTGGTTCCTCTGGTCTACCCAGTACAGCCAGTAGAGGACTGGTCACCCCTCAGAGCCTGGTTCCTCTGGTCTACCCAGTACAGCCAGTAGAGGACTGGTCACCCCTCAGAGCCTGGTTCCCCTGGTCTACCCAGTAGAGGACTGGTCACCCCTCATAGCCTGGTTCCCCTCTACCCAGTACAGCCAGTAGAGGACTGGCCACCCCTCAGAGCCTGGTACCTCTGGTCTACCCAGTACAGCCAGTAGAGGACTGGTTACCCCTCAGAGCCTGGTTCCTCTGGTCTACCCAGTACAGCCAGTAGAGGACTGGTCACCCCTCATAGCCTGGTTCCTTTCTACCCAGTACAGCCAGTAGAGGACTGGTCACCCCTCAGAGCCTGCTTCCTCTCTACCCAGTACAGCCAGTAGAGGACTGATAACCCCTCAGAGCCTGGTTCCTCTGGTCTACCCAGTACAGCCAGTAGAGGACTGGTCACCCCTCATAGCCTGGTTCCTCTGGTCTACCCAGTACAGCCAGTAGAGGACTGGTCACCCCTCAGAGCCTGGTTCCTCTGGTCTACCCAGTACAGCCAGTAGAGGTCTGGTCACCCCTCAGAGCCTGGTTCCTCTCTAACCAGTACAGCCAGTAGAGGACTGGTCACCCCTCATATCCTGGTTCCTCTGGTCTACCCAGTACAGCCAGTAGAGGACTGGTCACCCCTCAGAGCCTGGTTCCTCTCTACCCAGTACAGCCAGTAGAGGACTGGTCACCCCTCAGAGCCTGGTTCCTCTCTAACCAGTACAGCCAGTAGAGGACTGGTCACCCCTCAGAGCCTGGTTCCTCTGGTCTATCCATGAAATAATCATTGGATGCTTTGTGTGATGTATTGGTGTCTCTACCTTCTTGACCTTTGTGCTGTTGTCTGTGCCCAATAATGTTGCTACCATGCTGTGTTTCTACCATGCTGTGTTGCTACCATGCTGTGTTTCTACCATGCTGTGTTGTCATGTGTTGCTACCATGCTGTGTTGTCATGTGTTTCTACCATGCTGTGTTGCTACCATGCTGTATTGTCATGTGTTGCTGCCATGCTGTGTTGTCAAGTGTTGCTACCATGCTGTGTTGTCATGTGTTGCTACCATGCTGTGTTGTCATGTGTTTCTACCATGCTGTGTTTCTACCATGCTGTGTTGCTGCCATGCTGTGTTGCTGCCATGCTGTGTTGTTATGTGTTGCTACCATGCTGTGTTGCTACCATGCTGTGTTGTCATGTTGCTACCATGCTGTGTTGCTGCCATGTTGTGTTGTCATGTGTTGCTACCATGCTGTGTTACTACCATGCTGTGTTGTTATGTGTTTCTACCATGCTGTGTTGCTACCATTCTGTGTTGTTATGTGTTTCTACCATGCTGTGTTGCTACCATGCTGTGTTGTCATGTGTTGCTACCATGCTGTGTTGTCATGTGTTGCTACCATGCTGTGTTGTCATGTGTTGCTGCCATGCTGTGTTGCTACCATTCTGTGTTGTTATGTGTTGCTACCATGCTGTGTTGCTATGTGTTGCTACCATGCTGTGTTGCTACCATGCTGTGTAGTCATGTGTTGCTACCATGCTGTGTTTCTACCATGCTGTGTTGCTACATGCTGTGTTGTTATGTGTTGCTACCATGCTGTGCTGTCATGTGTTGCTACCATGCTGTGTTGCTACCATGCTGTGTTGTTATGTGTTGCTACCATGCTGTGTTGCTACCATGCTGTGTTGTTATGTGTTTCTACCATGTTGTGTTGCTACCATGCTGTGTTGTCATGTGTTGCTACCATGCTGTGTTATGTGTTGCTACCATGCTGTGTTGCTACCATGCTGTGTTGCTACCATGCTGTGTTGTTATGTGTTGCTACCATGCTGTGTTGTTATGTGTTGCTACAATGCTGTGTTTCTACCATGCTGTGCTGTCATGTGTTGCTACCATGCTGTGTTGCTACCATGCAGTGTTATCATGTGTTGCTGCCATGCTGTGTTGCTACCATGCTGTGTTGTCATGTGTTACTACCATGCTGTGTTTCTACCATGTTGTGTTGTCATGTGTTGCTACCATGCTGTGTTGCTACCATGCTGTGTTGCTACCATGCTGTGTTATGTGTTGCTACCATGCTGTGTTATGTGTTGCTACCATGCTGTGTTATGTGTTGCTACCATGCTGTGTTGCTACCATGCTGTGTTGCTACCATGCTGTGTTGCTACCATGCTGTGTTGCTACCATGCTGTGTTGTTATGTGTTGCTACAATGCTGTGTTTCTACCAGGCTGTGTTGTCATGTGTTGCTACCATGCTGTGTTGTCATGTGTTGCTACCATGCTGTGTTGTCATGTGTTGCTACCATGCTGTGTTGTCATGTGTTGCTACCATGCTGTGTTGTCATGTGTTGCTGCCATGCTGTGTTGCTACCATGCTGTGTTATGTGTTGCTACCATGCTGTGTTATGTGTTGCTACCATGCTGTGTTGTCATGTGTTGCTACCATGCTGTGTTGTCATGTGTTGCTACCATGCTGTGTTGTCATGTGTTGCTACCATGCTGTGTTGTCATGTGTTGCTACCATGCTGTGTTGTCATGTGTTGCTACCATGCTGTGTTGTCATGTGTTGCTACCATGCTGTGTTGTCATGTGTTGCTACCATGCTGTGTTGTCATGTGTTGCTACCATGCTGTGTTGCTACCATGCTGTGTTGCTACCATGCTGTGTTGCTACCATGCTGTGTTGCTACCATGCTGTGTTGCTACCATGCTGTGTTGCTAGCATGCTGTGTTGCTAGCATGCTGTGTTGCTAGCATGCTGTGTTGTCATGTGTTGCTACCATGCTGTGTTGCTACCATGCTGTGTTGTCATGTGTTGCTACCATGCTGTGTTGCTACCATGCTGTGTTGTCATGTGTTGCTACCATGCTGTGTTGCTACCATGCTGTGTTGCTACCATGCTGTGTTGCTACCATGCTGTGTTGCTACCATGCTGTGTTGTTATGTGTTGCTACCATGCTGTGTTGCTACCATGCTGTGTTATGTGTTTCTACCATGCTGTGTTTCTACCATGCTGTGTTATGTGTTTCTACCATGCTGTGTTTCTACCATGCTGTGTTGTCCTGTGTTGCTACCATGCTGTGTTGCTACCATGCTGTGTTGTCATGTGTTGCTACCATGCTGTGTTATGTGTTGCTACCATGCTGTGTTATGTGTTGCTACCATGCTGTGTTATGTGTTGCTACCATGCTGTGTTATGTGTTTCTACCATGCTGTGTTGCTACCATGCTGTGTTGTCATGTGTTGCTACCATGCTGTGTTGTCATGTGTTGCTACCATGCTGTGTTGTCATGTGTTGCTACCATGCTGTGTTGTCATGTGTTGCTACCATGCTGTGTTGTCATGTGTTGCTACCATGCTGTGTTGTCATGTGCTGCTACCATGCTGTGTTGTCATGTGTTGCTACCATGCTGTCTTGCTACCATGCTGTGTTGTTATGTGTTGCTACCATGCTGTGTTGCTACCATGCTGTGTTGCTACCATGCTGTGTTGCTACCATGCTGTGTTGCTAGCATGCTGTGTTGCTAGCATGCTGTGTTGTCATGTGTTGCTACCATGCTGTGTTGCTACCATGCTGTGTTGTCATGTGTTGCTACCATGCTGTGTTGCTACCATGCTGTGTTGCTACCATGCTGTGTTGCTACCATGCTGTGTTGCTACCATGCTGTGTTGCTACCATGCTGTGTTGTTATGTGTTGCTACCATGCTGTGTTGTCATGTGTTGCTACTATGCTGTGATGTCATGTGTTGCTACCATGCTGTGTTGCTACCATGCTGTGTTGTTATGTGTTGCTACCATGCTGTGTTGCTACCATGCTGTGTTATGTGTTTCTACCATGCTGTGTTTCTACCATGCTGTGTTGTCCTGTGTTGCTACCATGCTGTGTTGCTACCATGCTGTGTTGTCATGTGTTGCTACCATGCTGTGTTATGTGTTTCTACCATGCTGTGTTGCTACCATGCTGTGTTGTCATGTGTTGCTACCATGCTGTGTTGTCATGTGTTGCTACCATGCTGTGTTATGTGTTGCTACCATGCTGTGTTATGTGTTGCTACCATGCTGTGTTATGTGTTGCTACCATGCTGTGTTGTCCTGTGTTGCTACCATGCTGTGTTGCTACCATGCTGTGTTGTCATGTGTTGCTACCATGCTGTGTTATGTGTTTCTACCATGCTGTGTTTCTACCATGCTGTGTTGTCATGTGCTTCTACCATGCTGTGTTGTCATGTGTTGCTACCATGCTGTGTTATGTGTTTCTACCATGCTGTGTTGCTACCATGCTGTGTTGTCATGTGTTGCTACCATGCTGTGTTATGTGTTTCTACCATGCTGTGTTGCTACCATGCTGTGTTGTCATGTGTTTCTACCATGCTGTGTTGCTACCATTCTGTGTTGTTATGTGTTTCTACCATGCTGTGTTGCTACCATGCTGTGTTGTCATGTGTTGCTACCATGCTGTGTTATGTGTTTCTACCATGCTGTGTTACTACCATGCTGTGTTATGTGTTTCTACCATGCTGTGTTGCTACCATTCTGTGTTGTTATGTGTTTCTACCATGCTGTGTTGCTACCATGCTGTGTTGTCATGTGTTGCTACCATGCTGTGTTGTCATGTGTTGCTACCATGCTGTGTTGTCATGTGTTGCTACCATGCTGTGTTGCTACCATTCTGTGTTGTTATGTGTTGCTACCATGCTGTGTTGCTATGTGTTGCTACCATGCTGTGTTGCTACCATGCTGTGTAGTCATGTGTTGCTACCATGCTGTGTTTCTACCATGCTGTGTTGCTACATGCTGTGTTGTTATGTGTTGCTACCATGCTGTGCTGTCATGTGTTGCTACCATGCTGTGTTGCTACCATGCTGTGTTGTTATGTGTTGCTACCATGCTGTGTTGCTACCATGCTGTGTTGTTATGTGTTTCTACCATGCTGTGTTGCTACCATGCTGTGTTGTCATGTGTTGCTACCATGCTGTGTTATGTGTTGCTACCATGCTGTGTTGCTACCATGCTGTGTTGTTATGTGTTGCTACCATGCTGTGTTGTTATGTGTTGCTACCATGCTGTGTTGTTATGTGTTGCTACAATGCTGTGTTTCTACCATGCTGTGCTGTCATGTGTTGCTACCATGCTGTGTTGCTACCATGCAGTGTTGTCATGTGTTCTGCTACCATGCTGTGTTTCTACCATGTTGTGTTGTCATGTGTTGCTACCATGCTGTGTTGCTACCATGCTGTGTTATGTGTTGCTACCATGCTGTGTTATGTGTTGCTACCATGCTGTGTTATGTGTTGCTACCATGCTGTGTTATGTGTTGCTACCATGCTGTGTTATGTGTTGCTACCATGCTGTGTTATGTGTTGCTACCATGCTGTGTTATGTGTTGCTACCATGCTGTGTTATGTGTTGCTACCATGCTGTGTTATGTGTTGCTACCATGCTGTGTTATGTGTTGCTACCATGCTGTGTTATGTGTTGCTACCATGCTGTGTTGTTATGTGTTGCTACCATGCTGTGTTGTTATGTGTTGCTACCATGCTGTGTTGTTATGTGTTGCTACCATGCTGTGTTGTTATGTGTTGCTACCATGCTGTGTTGTTATGTGTTGCTACAATGCTGTGTTTCTACCAGGCTGTGTTGTCATGTGTTGCTACCATGCTGTGTTGTCATGTGTTGCTGCCATGCTGTGTTGCTACCATGCTGTGTTGCTACCAGGCTGTGTTGCTACCAGGCTGTGTTGTCATGTGTTGCTACCATGCTGTGTTGTTATGTGTTTCTACCATGCTGTGTTGCTACCATGCTGTGCTGTCATGTGTTGCTACCATGCTGTGTTGCTACCATGCTGTGTTGTTATGTGTTGCTACCATGCTGTGTTGTCATGTGTTGCTACCATGCTGTGTTGTCATGTGTTGCTACCATGCTGTGTTGTCATGTGTTGCTACCATGCTGTGTTGTCATGTGTTGCTACCATGCTTTGTTGTCATGTGTTGCTACCATGCTGTCTTGCTACCATGCTGTGTTGCTAGCATGCTGTGTTGCTAGCATGCTGTGTTGCTAGCATGCTGTGTTGCTAGCATGCTGTGTTGCTAGCATGCTGTGTTTCTAGCATGCTGTGTTGTCATGTGTTGCTACCATGCTGTGTTGCTACCATGCTGTGTTGCTACCATGCTGTGTTGTTATGTGTTGCTACCATGCTGTGTTGTCATGTGTTGCTACCATGCTGTGTTGTCATGTGTTGCTACCATGCTGTGTTGTCATGTGTTGCTACCATGCTGTGATGTCATGTGTTGCTACCATGCTGTGATGTCATGTGTTGCTACCATGCTGTGTTGCTACCATGCTGTGTTGTTATGTGTTGCTACCATGCTGTGTTGCTACCATGCTGTGTTATGTGTTTCTACCATGCTGTGTTTCTACCATGCTGTGTTGTCCTGTGTTGCTACCATGCTGTGTTGCTACCATGCTGTGTTGTCATGTGTTGCTACCATGCTGTGTTATGTGTTGCTACCATGCTGTGTTGCTACCATGCTGTGTTGTCATGTGTTGCTACCATGCTGTGTTATGTGTTTCTACCATGCTGTGTTGCTACCATGCTGTGTTGTCATGTGTTGCTACCATGCTGTGTTGTCATGTGTTGCTACCATGCTGTGTTATGTGTTGCTACCATGCTGTGTTATGTGTTGCTACCATGCTGTGTTATGTGTTGCTACCATGCTGTGTTGTCCTGTGTTGCTACCATGCTGTGTTGCTACCATGCTGTGTTGTCATGTGGTGCTACCATGCTGTGTTATGTGTTTCTACCATGCTGTGTTATGTGTTTCTACCATGCTGTGTTATGTGTTTCTACCATGCTGTGTTATGTGTTTCTACCATGCTGTGTTATGTGTTTCTACCATGCTGTGTTGCTACCATGCTGTGTTGCTACCATGCTGTGTTGTCATGTGTTGCTACCATGCTGTGTTATGTGTTGCTACCATGCTGTGTTATGTGTTGCTACCATGCTGTGTTATGTGTTGCTACCATGCTGTGTTATGTGTTGCTACCATGCTGTGTTATGTGTTGCTACCATGCTGTGTTATGTGTTGCTACCATGCTGTGTTGTCATGTGTTGCTACCATGCTGTGTTGTCCTGTGTTGCTACCATGCTGTGTTGTCCTGTGTTGCTACCATGCTGTGTTGCTACCATGCTGTGTTGTCATGTGGTGCTACCATGCTGTGTTATGTGGTGCTACCATGCTGTGTTATGTGTTTCTACCATGCTGTGTTATGTGTTTCTACCATGCTGTGTTATGTGTTTCTACCATGCTGTGTTATGTGTTTCTACCATGCTGTGTTATGTGTTTCTACCATGCTGTGTTATGTGTTTCTACCATGCTGTGTTATGTGTTTCTACCATGCTGTGTTGCTACCATGCTGTGTTGTCATGTGTTGCTACCATGCTGTGTTATGTGTTTCACCATGCTGTGTTATGTGTTTCTACCATGCTGTGTTATGTGTTTCTACCATGCTGTGTTATGTGTTTCTACCATGCTGTGTTATGTGTTTCTACCATGCTGTGTTATGTGTTTCTACCATGCTGTGTTATGTGTTTCTACCATGCTGTGTTATGTGTTTCTACCATGCTGTGTTGCTACCATGCTGTGTTGTCATGTGTTGCTACCATGCTGTGTTATGTGTTTCTACCATGCTGTGTTATGTGTTTCTACCATGCTGTGTTTCTACCATGCTGTGTTGTCATGTGTTGCTACCATGCTGTGTTGTCATGTGTTTCTACCATGCTGTGTTATGTGTTTCTACCATGCTGTGTTGCTACCATGCTGTGTTGTCATGTGTTGCTACCATGCTGTGTTATGTGTTTATACCATGCTGTGTTATGTGTTTCTACCATGATGTGTTTCTACCATGCTGTGTTGTCATGTGTTGCTACCATGCTGTGTTGTCATGTGTTGCTACCATGCTGTGTTATGTGTTGCTACCATGCTGTGTTATGTGTTTCTACCATGCTGTGTTTCTACCATGCTGTGTTGTCAAGTGTTGCTACCATGCTGTGGTGTCACGTGCTTCTACCATGCTGTGTTGTTACCATGCTGTGTTGTCATGTGTTGCTACCATGCTGTGTTGCTACCATGCTGTGTTGCTACCATGCTGTGTTGTTACCATGCTGTGTTGTTACCATGCTGTGTTGTTACCATGCTGTGTTGTTACCATGCTGTGGTGTCACGTGTTTCTACCATGCTGTGTTTCTACCATGCTGTGTTGTCATGTGTTGCTACCATGCTGTGCTGTCATGTGTTGCTACCATGCTGTGTTGCTGCCATGCTGTGTTGTCATGTGTTGCTACCATGCTGTGTTGTGATGTGTTGCTACCATGCTGTGTTGTCATGTGTTGCTACCATGCTGTGTTGTTATGTGTTGCTACCATGCTGTGTTGCTACCATGCTGTGTTGTCATGTTGCTACCATGCTGTGTTGCTACCATGCTGTGTTGTCATGTGTTGCTACCATGCTTTGTTGCTACCATTCTGTGTTGTTATGTGTTGCTACCATGCTGTGGTGCTACCATTCTGTGTTGTTATGTGTTGCTACCATGCTGTGTTGTCATGTGTTGCTACCATGCTGTGTTGTCATGTGTTGCCACCATGCTGTGTTGTCATGTGTTGCCACCATGCTGTGTTGTCATGTGTTGCCACCATGCTGTGTTGTCATGTTGTGTTGCCACCATGCTGTGTTGTCATGTTGTGTTGCCACCATGCTGTGTTGTCATGTTGTGTTGCTACCATGCTGTGTTGTCATGTGTTGCTACCATGCTGTGTTGTCATGTGTTGCCACCATGCTGTGTTGTCATGTGTTGCCACCATGCTGTGTTGTCATGTTGTGTTGCTACCATGCTGTGTTGTCATGTTGTGTTGCTACCATGCTGTGTTGTCATGTTGTGTTGCTACCATGCTGTGTTGTCATGTGTTGCTACCATGCTGTGTTGTCATGTGTTGCTACCATGCTGTGTTGTCATGTGTTGCTACCATGCTGTGTTGTCATGTGTTGCTACCATGCTGTGTTGTCATGTGTTGCTACCATGCTGTGTTGTCATGCTGTGTTGCTACCATGCTGTGTTGCTACCATGCTGTGTTGCTACCATGCTGTGTTGTCATGTGTTGCTACCATGCTGTGTTGCTACCATGCTGTGTTGTCATGTGTTGCTACCATGCTGTGTTGTCATGTGTTGCCACCATGCTGTGTTGTCATGTGTTGCTACCATGCTGTGTTGCTACCATGCTGTGCTGTCATGTGTTGCTACCATGCTGTGTTGCTACCATGCTGTGTTGTTATGTGTTGCTACCATGCTGTGTTGCTACCATGCTGTGTTGTCATGTGTTTCTACCATGCTGTGTTGCTACCATGCTGTGTTGTCATGTGTTTCTACCATGCTGTGTTGCTACCATGCTGTGCTGTCATGTGTTGCTACCATGCTGTGTTGCTACCATGCTGTGTTGCTACCATGCTGTGTTGCTACCATGCTGTGTTGCTACCATGCTGTGTTGTCATGTGTTGCTACCATGCTGTGTTGCTACCATGCTGTGTTGTCATGTGTTGCTACCATGCTGTGTTGCTACCATGCTGTGTTGTCATGTGTTGCTACCATGCTGTGTTGCTACCATGCTGTGTTGTTATGTGTTGCTACCATGCTGTGTTGTCATGTGTTGCTACCATGCTGTGTTATGTGTTTCTACCATGCTGTGTTATGTGTTTCTACCATGCTGTGTTGTCATGTGTTGCTACCATGCTGTGTTGCTACCATGCTGTGTTGTCATGTGTTGCTACCATGCTGTGTTATGTGTTTCTACCATGCTGTGTTGCTACCATGCTGTGTTGTCCTGTGTTGCTACCATGCTGTGTTGCTACCATGCTGTGTTGCTACCATGCTGTGTTGTCATGTGTTGCTACCATGCTGTGTTATGTGTTTCTACCATGCTGTGTTGCTACCATGCTGTGTCATGTGTTTCTACCATGCTGTGTCATGTGTTGCTACCATGCTGTGTCATGTGTTGCTACCATGCTGTGTTATGTGTTGCTACCATGCTGTGTTATGTGTTGCTACCATGCTGTGTTATGTGTTGCTACCATGCTGTGTTATGTGTTTCTACCATGCTGTGTTATGTGTTGCTACCATGCTGTGTTGCTAACGTGCTGTGTTGCTACCATGCTGTGTTGCTACCATGCTGTGTTGCTACCATGCTGTGTTGTCATGTGTTGCTACCATGCTGTGTTGTTGTCTTAGGTATCTCTGTATGTAGTGTTGTGTTGTCTCTCTTGTCGTGATGTGTGTTTTGTCCTGTATTTGTATTGTATTTTTAATCCCAGCCCCCGTCCCAGCAGGAGTCCTTTAGCCTTTTGGTAGGAAGTCTATGTCAATAACAATTTATTCTGAACTGACTTTCCTAGTTAAAAAAGGTTAAATATATGAATATAAAATATACAGTATATATTTAGGGATGGGGGGGGGGGATATAAATTCATCTTGCAACCAGAACAGATGGACAGGAACAAAGACAGACAGGTAGGAACATCAGACACAAACACACTACTTACTAATGTCGTCATCAGATCCACCTGTGGATGATAAGACAAAACAGTCAGTTAGAAGACATGTTGACACATTAAACCATCATGTTATTATCTAACCCTGCTGGTACCTCCTCAGAGCCTGGTTCCCCTCTACCCAGTACAGTCAGTAGAGGACTGGTCACCCCTCAGAGCCTGGTTCCTCTGGTCTACCCAGTACAGCCAGTAGAGGACTGGTCACCCCTCAGAACCTGGTTCCTCTGGTCTACCCAGTACAGCCAGTAGAGGACTGGTCACCCCTCAGAGCCTGGTTCCTCTGGTCTACCCAGTACAGCCAGCAGAGGACTGGTCACCCCTCAGAGCCTGGTTCCTCTGGTCTACCCAGTACAGCCAGTAGAGGACTGGTCACCCCTCAGAGCCTGGTTCCCCTGGTCTACCCAGTACAGCCAGTAGAGGACTGGTCACCCCTCATAGCCTGGTTCCTCTCTACCCAGTACAGCCAGTAGAGGACTGGTCACCCCTCAGAGCCTGGTTCCTCTCTACCCAGTACAGCCAGTAGAGTACTGGTCACCCCTCAGAGCCTGGTTCCTCTGGTCTACCCAGTACAGCCAGTAGAGGACTGGTCACCCCTCAGAGCCTGGTTCCTCTCTACCCAGTACAGCCAGTAGAGGACTGGTCACCCCTCAGAGCCTGGTTCCTCTGGTCTACCCAGTACAGTCAGTAGAGGACTGGTCACCCCTCAGAGCCTGGTTCCTCTGGTCTACCCGGTAAAGCCAGTAGAGGACTGGTCACCCCTCAGAGCCTGGTTCCCCTCTACCCAGTACAGCCAGTAGAGGACTGGCCACCCCTCAGAGCCTGGTTCCTCTCTACCCAGTACAGCCAGTAGAGGACTGGTCACCCCTCAGAGCCTGGTTCCCCTCTACCCAGTACAGCCAGTAGAGGACTGGTCACCCCTCAGAGCCTGGTTCCTCTGGTCTACCCAGTACAGCCAGTAGAGGACTGGTCACCCCTCAGAGCCTGGTTCCTCTGGTCTACCCAGGACAGCCAGTAGAGGACTGGCCACCCCTCAGATCCTGGTTCCTCTCTACCCAGTACAGCCAGTAGAGGACTGGTCACCCCTCAGAGCCTGGTTCCTTTCTACCCAGTACAGCCAGTAGAGGACTGGTCACCCATCAGAGCCTGCTTCCTCTCTACCCAGTACAGCCAGTAGAGGACTGGTCACCCCTCATAGCCTGGTTCCTCTGGTCTACCCAGTACAGCCAGTAGAGGACTGGTCACCCCTCAGAGCCTGGTTCCTCTGGTCTACCCAGTACAGCCAGTAGAGGACTGGTCACCCCTCAGAGACTGGTTCCTCTGGTCTACCCAGTACAGCCAGTAGAGGACTGGTCACCCCTCAGAGCCTGGTTCCTCTGGTCTACCCAGTACAGCCAGTAGAGGACTGGTCACCCCTCAGAGCCTGGTTCCTCTGGTCTACCCAGTACAGCCAGTAGAGGACTGGTCACCCCTCAGAGCCTGGTTCCTCTGGTCTACCCAGTACAGCCAGTAGAGGACTGGTCACCCCTCAGAGCCTGGTTCCTCTCTACCCAGTACAGCCAGTAGAGGACTGGTCACCCCTCAGAGCCTGGTTCCTCTGGTCTACCCAGTACAGCCAGTAGAGGACTGGTCACCCCTCAGAGCCTGGTTCCTCTGGTCTACCCAGTACAGCCAGTAGAGGACTGGTCACCCCTCAGAGCCTGGTTCCTCTGGTCTACCCAGTACAGCCAGTAGAGGACTGGTCACCCCTCAGAGCCTGGTTCCTCTCTACCCAGTACAGCCAGTAGAGGACTGGTCACCCCTCAGAGCCTGGTTCCTCTGGTCTACCCATGAAATAATCATTGGATGCTTTGTGTGATGTATTGGTGTCTCTACCTTCTTGACCTTTGTGCTGTTGTCTGTGCCCAATAATGTTGCTACCATGCTGTGTTTCTACCATGCTGTGTTGCTACCATGCTGTGTTTCTACAATGCTGTGTTGTCATGTGTTGCTACCATGCTGTGTTGTCATGTGTTTCTACCATGCTGTGTTGCTACCATGCTGTATTGTCATGTGTTGCTGCCATGCTGTGTTGTCAAGTGTTGCTGCCATGCTGTGTTGTCAAGTGTTGCTACCATGCTGTGTTGTCAAGTGTTGCTACCATGCTGTGTTGTCATGTGTTGCTACCATGCTGTGTTGTCATGTGTTTCTACCATGCTGTGTTTCTACCATGCTGTGTTGCTGCCATGCTGTGTTGCTGCCATGCTGTGTTGCTGCCATGCTGTGTTGCTGCCATGCTGTGTTGTTATGTGTTGCTACCATGCTGTGTTGCTACCATGCTGTGTTGGCATGTTGCTACCATGCTGTGTTGCTGCCATGTTGTGTTGTCATGTGTTTCTACCATGCTGTGTTGCTACCATTCTGTGTTGTTATGTGTTTCTACCATGCTGTGTTGCTACCATGCTGTGTTGTCATGTGTTGCTACCATGCTGTGTTGTCATGTGTTGCTACCATGCTGTGTTGTCATGTGTTGCTACCATGCTGTGTTGTCATGTGTTGCTGCCATGCTGTGTTGCTACCATTCTGTGTTGTTATGTGTTGCTATCATGCTGTGTTGCTACCATTCTGTGTTGTTATGTGTTGCTACCATGCTGTGTTGCTACCATGCTGTGTAGTCATGTGTTGCTACCATGCTGTGTTTCTACCATGCTGTGTTGCTACATGCTGTGTTGCTATGTGCTACCATGCTGTGTTGTTATGTGTTGCTACCATGCTGTGTTGTCATGTGTTGCTACCATGCTGTGTTGTCATGTGTTGCTACCATGCTGTGTTGTCATGTGTTGCTACCATGCTGTGTTGTCATGTGTTTCTACCATGCTGTGTTGTCATGTGTTGCTACCATGCTGTGTTTCTACCATGCTGTGTTATGTGTTGCTACCATGCTGTGTTGCTACCATGCTGTGTTGCTACCATGCTGTGTTGTCATGTGTTGCTACCATGCTGTGTTGCTACCATGCTGTGTTGCTACCATGCTGTGTTGTCATGTGTTGCTACCATGCTGTGTTGCTACCATGCTGTGTTGCTACCATGCTGTGTTGCTACCATGCTGTGTTGCTACCATGCTGTGTTGTTATGTGTTGCTACCATGCTGTGTTGTCATGTGTTGCTACCATGCTGTGTTGTCATGTGTTGCTACCATGCTGTGTTGTCATGTGTTGCTACCATGCTGTGTTGCTACCATGCTGTGTTGTTATGTGTTGCTACCATGCTGTGTTGCTACCATGCTGTGTTGCTACCATGCTGTGTTGCTACCATGCTGTGTTGCTACCATGCTGTGTTGCTACCATGCTGTGTTGCTACCATGCTGTGTTATGTGTTTCTACCATGCTGTGTTTCTACCATGCTGTGTTGTCATGTGTTGCTACCATGCTGTGTTATGTGTTTCTACCATGCTGTGTTATGTGTTTCTACCATGCTGTGTTGCTACCATGCTGTGTTGTCATGTGTTGCTACCATGCTGTGTTGCTACCATGCTGTGTTGTCATGTGTTGCTACCATGCTGTGTTATGTGTTTCTACCATGCTGTGTTGCTACCATGCTGTGTTGTCCTGTGTTGCTACCATGCTGTGTTGTCATGTGTTGCTACCATGCTGTGTTATGTGTTTCTACCATGCTGTGTTTCTACCATGCTGTGTTGTCATGTGCTTCTACCATGCTGTGTTGTCATGTGTTGCTACCATGCTGTGTTATGTGTTTCTACCATGCTGTATGCTACCATGCTGTGTTGTCATGTGTTGCTACCATGCTGTGTTGTCATGTGGTGCTACCATGCTGTGTTGTCCTGTGTTGCTACCATGCTGTGTTTCTACCATGCTGTGTTGCTACCATGCTGTGTTGTCATGTGTTGCTACCATGCTGTGTTGCTACCATGCTGTGTTGTCATGTGGTGCTACCATGCTGTGTTATGTGTTTCTACCATGCTGTGTTATGTGTTTCTACCATGCTGTGTTTCTACCATGCTGTGTTGTCATGTGTTGCTACCATGCTGTGTTGTCATGTGTTTCTACCATGCTGTGTTATGTGTTTCTACCATGCTGTGTTATGTGTTTCTACCATGCTGTGTTGCTACCATGCTGTGTTGTCATGTGTTGCTACCATGCTGTGTTATGTGTTTCTACCATGCTGTGTTATGTGTTGCTACCATGCTGTGTTATGTGTTTCTACCATGCTGTGTTATGTGTTTCTACCATGCTGTGTTTCTACCATGCTGTGTTGTCATGTGTTGCTACCATGCTGTGTTGTCATGTGTTGCTACCATGCTGTGTTGTCATGTGTTGCTACCATGCTGTGTTGTCATGTGTTGCTACCATGCTGTGTTATGTGTTTCTACCATGCTGTGTTTCTACCATGCTGTGTTGTCATGTGTTGCTACCATGCTGTGTTGTTGTCTTAGGTATCTCTGTATGTAGTGTTGTGTTGTCTCTCTTGTCGTGATGTGTGTTTTGTCCTATATTTGTTTTGTATTTTTAATCCCAGCCCCGTCCCAGCAGGAGTCCTTTAGCCTTTTGGTAGGACGTCTATGTCAATAACAATTTATTCTGAACTGACTTTCCTAGTTAAAAAAGGTTAAATATATGAATATAAAATATACAGTATATATTTAGGGATGGGGGGGGGGGGTATATAAATTCATCTTGCAACCAAAACAGATGGACAGGAACAAAGACAGACAGGTAGGAACATCAGACACAAACACACTACTTACCAATGTCGTCATCACATATATCTGTGGATGATAAGACAAAGAACAAGAAAGTCAGTTAGGAGACATGTTGACACATAAAACCATCATGTTATTATCAAACCCTGCTGGTACCTCCTCAGAGCCTGGTTCCTCTCTACCCAGTACAGCCAGTAGAGGACTGGTCACCCCTCAGAGCCTGGTTCCCCTCTACCCAGTACAGCTAGTAGAGGACTGGTCACCCCTCAGAGCCTGGTTCCTCTCTACCCAGTACAGCCAGTAGAGGACTGGTCACCCCTCAGAGCCTGGTTCCTCTCTACCCAGTACAGCCAGTAGAGGACTGGTCACCCCTCAGAGCCTGGTTCCTCTCTACCCAGTACAGCCAGTAGAGGACTGGTCACCCCTCAGAGCCTGGTTCCCCTCTACCCAGTACAGCCAGTAGAGGACTGGTCACCCCTCAGAGCCTGGTTCCTCTCTACCCAGTACAGCCAGTAGAGGACTGGTCACCACTCAGAGCCTGGTTCCCCTCTACCCAGTACAGCCAGTAGAGGACTGGTCACCCCTCAGAGCCTGGTTCCTCTCTACCCAGTACAGCCAGTAGAGGACTGGTCACCACTCAGAGCCTGGTTCCTCTGGTCTATCCAGTACAGCCAGTAGAGGACTGGTCACCCCTCAGAGACTGGTTCCTCTCTACCCAGTACAGCCAGTAGAGGACTGGTCACCCCTCAGAGCCTGGTTCCTCTCTACCCAGTACAGCCAGTAGAGGACTGGTCACCCCTCAGAGCCTGGTTCCTCTGGTCTACCCAGTACAGCCAGTAGAGGTTCTTACCCAGGTGATAGACTAGATAAGGTTTATATTCCAGTGATATGTAACCAGAGGTAGAGAGGTTCTTACCCAGGTGATAGACTAGATAAGGTTTATATTCCAGTGATATGTAACCAGAGGTAGAGAGGTTCTTACCCAGGTGATAGACTAGATAAGGTTTATATTCCAGTGATATGTAACCAGAGGTAGAGAGGTTCTTACCCAGGTGATAGACTAGATAAGGTTTATATTCCAGTGATATGTAACCAGAGGTAGAGAGGTTCTTACCCAGGTCTTTGACAGCGTCAGGTTCCAGATCCAGTAGAATCCTGTAAAATGCTGATTTCACTCTTGTTGTGTTTTCTGCTTCTTCTAGGGCCAAGAACAACAGTCTCATCTGGTCCTGGCTGGTCCCGGCAGCACTGATCTGAGAGTTCATCTCATCAGGGATCAAGTCCTTCTGGTGCAGCTCAGATGCTATAGATTTCCCCTCGGAAACCTTCTGAATGAGGTGATCCTTGTGTCTGTCCACAAACAGGGCATCACCTAGTCAGGTTAGATGTAGAGTTATATACTGTAGAACAAGAGGACATTACTAGTCAGGTTAGATGTAGAGTTATATACTGTAGAACAAGAGGACATTACTAGTCAGGTTAGATGTAGAGTTATATACTGTAGAACAAGAGGACATTACTAGTCAGGTTAGATGTAGAGTTATATACTGTAGAACAAGAGGACATTACTAGTCAGGTTAGATGTAGAGTTATATACTGTAGAACAAGAGGACATTACTAGTCAGGTTAGATGTAGAGTTATATACTGTAGAACAAGACAAAACCATGAGGTCTGTGATTAACAGTTGACCCATCAGTATTATAGTAATAAACCATGAGGTCTGTGATTAACAGTTGACCCATCAGTATTATAGTAATAAACCATGAGGTCTGTGATTAACAGTTGACCCATCAGTATTATAGTAATAAACCATGAGGTCTGTGATTAACAGTTGACCCATCAGTATTATAGTAATAAACCATGAGGTCTGTGATTAACAGTTGACCCATCAGTATTATAGTAATAAACCATGAGGTCTGTGATTAACAGTTGACCCATCAGTATTATAGTAATAAACCATGAGGTCTGTGATTAACAGTTGACCCATCAGTATTATAGTAATAAACCATGAGGTCTGTGATTAACAGTTGACCCATCAGTATTATAGTAATAAACCATGAGGTCTGTGATTAACAGTTGACCCATCAGTATTATAGTAATAAACCATGAGGTCTGTGATTAACAGTTGACCCATCAGTATTATAGTAATAAACCATGAGGTCTGTGATTAACAGTTGACCCATCAGTATTATAGTAATAAACCATGAGGTCTGTGATTAACAGTTGACCCATCAGTATTATAGTAATAAACCATGAGGTCTGTGATTAACAGTTGACCCATCAGTATTATAGTAATAAACCATGAGCTCCTCTGTAGACAAAAGAAAACAAATGTGTATAAGCACAATAGTAAAAAGTACAATAATAATTAATAATCATTAAAAGCCTGGATGTCTGTTCCACTCGGTAATCTAATTAGCATAATGCTAAACTAAACTCTGACTTTAGTGTCTGGGGGTCTAAAAAGGTATTTCACCCGTTTTGCTCTACATGCTTCACACTGGTACCTATATATAGTTATATCCTGATCTAATACAGGACTGAAGGTAACCTGGTATAAATGAATAGAGTCTAATGGACAGGATATGGATCATTCCTAGTTATATCCTGATCTAATACAGGACTGGTCTGAAGGTAACCTGGTATAAATGAATAGAGTCTAATGGACAGGATATGGATCATTCCTAGTTATATCCTGATCCAATACAGGACTGAAGGTAACCTGGTATAAATGAATAGAGTCTAATGGACAGGATATGGATCATTCCTAGTTATATCCTGATCCAATACAGGACTGAAGGTAACCTGGTATAAATGAATAGAGTCTAATGGACAGGATATGGATCATTCCTAGTTATATCCTGATCTAATACAGGACTGGTCTGAAGGTAACCTGGTATAAATGAATAGAGTCTAATGGACAGGATATGGGTCATTCCTAGTTATATCCTGATCTAATACAGGTCTGAAGGTAAGACCAGAGCCTGGATCCTCTGGTCTACCCAGTACAGCCAGTAGAGAACTGGTCACCCCTCAGAGCCTGGTTCCTCTGGTCTACCCAGTACAGCCAATAGAGGACTGGTCACCCCTCAGAGCCTGGTTCCTCTGGTCTACCCAGTACAGCCAGTAGAGGACTGGTCACCCCTTAGAGCCTGGTTCCTCTCTACCCAGTACAGCCAGTAGAGGACTGGTCACCCCTCAGAGCCTGGTTCCTCTGGTCTACCCAGTACAGCCAGTAGAGGACTGGTCACCCCTCAGAGCCTGGTTCCTCTCCACCCAGTATAGCCAGTAGAGGACTGGTCACCCCTCAGAGCCTGGTTCCTCTGGTCTACCCAGTACAGCCAGTAGAGTACTGGTCACCCCTCAGAGCCTGGTTCCTCTCTACCCAGTACAGCCAGTAGAGGACTGGTCACCCCTCAGAGCCTGGTTCCTCTGGTCTAACCAGTACAGCCAATAGAGGACTGGTCACCCCTCAGAGCCTGGTTCCTCTCTACCCAGTACAGCCAGTAGAGGACTGGTCACCCCTCAGAGCCTGGTTCCTCTCTACCCAGTACAGCCAGTAGAGGACTGGACACCCCTCAGAGCCTGGTTCCTCTCTACCCAGTACAGCCAGTAGAGGACTGGTCACCCCTCAGAGCCTGGTTCCTCTCCACCCAGTACAGCCAGTAGAGGACTGGTCACCCCTCAGAGCCTGGTTCCTCTCTACCCAGTACAGCCAGTAGAGGACTGGTCACCCCTCAGAACCTGGTTCCTCTGGTCTACCCAGTACAGCCAGTAGAGGACTGGTCACCCCTCAGAGCCTGGTTCCTCTGGTCTACCCAGTAAAGTCAGTAGAGGACTGGTCACCCCTCAGAGCCTGGTTCCTCTGGTCTACCTAGTACAGCCAGTAGAGGACTGGTCACCCCTCAGAGCCTGGTTCCTCTGGTCTACCCAGTACAGCCAGTAGAGGACTGGTCACTCCTCAAAGCCTGGTTCCTCTGGTCTACCTAGTACAGCCAGTAGAGGACTGGTCACCCCTCAGAGCCTGGTTCCTCTGGTCTACCCAGTACAGCCAATAGAGGACTGGTCACCCCTCAGAACCTGGTTCCTCTGGTCTACCCAGTACAGCCAGTAGAGGACTGGTCACCCCTCAGAGCCTGGTTCCTCTGGTCTACCCAGTACAGCCAGTAGAGGACTGGTCACCCCTCAGAACCTGGTTCCTCTGGTCTACCCAGTACAGCCAGTAGAGGACTGGTCACCCCTCAGAGCCTGGTTCCTCTGGTCTACCCAGTACAGCCAGTAGAGGACTGGTCACCCCTCAGAGCCTGGTTCCTCTGGTCTACCCAGTACAGCCAGTAGAGGACTGGTCACCCCTCAGAGCCTGGTTCCTCTGGTCTACCCAGTACAGCCAGTAGAGGACTGGTCACCCCTCATAGCCTGGTTCCTCTGGTCTATCCAGTACAGCCAGTAGAGGACTGGTCACCCCTCAGAGCCTGGTTCCTCTCTACCCAGTACAGCCACTAGAGGACTGGTCACCCCTCAGAGCCTGGTTCCTCTGGTCTACCCAGTACAGCCAGTAGAGGACTGGTCACCCCTCAGAACCTGGTTCCTCTGGTCTACCCAGTACAGCCAGTAGAGGACTGGTCACCCCTCAGAGCCTGGTTCCTCTGGTCTACCCAGTACAGCCAGTAGAGGACTGGTCACCCCTCAGAGCCTGGTTCCTCTGGTCTACCCAGTACAGCCAGTAGAGGACTGGTCACCCCTCAGAGCCTGGTTCCTCTGGTCTACCCAGTACAGCCAGTAGAGAACTGGTCACCCCTCAGAGCCTGGTTCCTCTCTACCCAGTACAGCCAGTAGAGGACTGGTCAACCCTCAGAGCCTGGTTCCTCTGGTCTACCCAGTACAGCCAGTAGAGGACTGGTCACCCCTCAGAGCCTGGTTCCTCTCTACCCAGTACAGCCAGTAGAGGACTGGTCACCCCTCAGAGCCTAGTTCCTCTGGTCTACCCAGTACAGCCAGTAGAGGACTGGTCACCCCTCAGAGCCTAGTTCCTCTGGTCTATCCAGTACAGCCAGTAGAGGACTGGTCACCCCTCAGAGCCTGGTTCCTCTCTACCCAGTACAGCCAGTAGAGGACTGGTCACCCCTCAGAGCCTGGTTCCTCTGGTCTACCCAGTACAGCCAGTAGAGGACTGGTCACCCCTCAAAGCCTGGTTCATCTGGTCTACACAGTACAGCCAGTAGAGGACTGGTCACCCCTCAAAGCCTGGTTCCTCTGGTCTACCCAGTACAGCCAGTAGAGGACTCGTCACCCCTCAGAGCCTGGTTCCTCTCTACCCAGTACAGCCACTAGAGGACTGGTCACCCCTCAGAGCCTGGTTCCTCTGGTCTACCCAGTACAGCCAGTAGAGGACTGGTCACCCCTCAGAACCTGGTTCCTCTGGTCTACCCAGTACAGCCAGTAGAGGACTGGTCACCCCTCAGAGCCTGGTTCCTCTCTACCCAGTACAGCCAGTAGAGGACTGGTCACCCCTCAGAGCCTGGTTCCTCTGGTCTACCCAGTAAAGTCAGTAGAGGACTGGTCACCCCTCAGAGCCTGGTTCCTCTGGTCTACCCAGTACAGCCAGTAGAGGACTGGTCACCCCTTAGAGCCTGGTTCCTCTCCACCCTGTACAGCCAGTAGAGGACTGGTCACCCCTCAGAGCCTGGTTCCTCTGATCTACCCAGTACAGCCAGTAGAGGACTGGTCACCCCTCAGAGCCTGGTTCCTCTCTACCCAGTACAGCCAGTAGAGGACTGGTCACCCCTCAGAGCCTGGTTCCTCTGGTCTACCCAGTACAGACAGTAGAGGACTGGTCACCCCTCAGAATCTGGTGCCTCTGGTCTACCCAGTACAGCCAGTAGAGGACTGGTCACCCCTCAGAGCCTGGTTCCTCTCTACCCAGTACAGCCACTAGAGGACTGGTCACCCCTCAGAGCCTGGTTCCTCTGGTTTACCCAGTACAGCCAGTAGAGGACTGGTCACCCCTCAGAACCTGGTTCCTCTGGTCTACCCAGTACAGCCAGTAGAGGACTGGTCACCCCTCAGAGCCTGGTTCCTCTGGTCTACCCAGTACAGCCAGTAGAGGACTGGTCACCCCTCAGAGCCTGGTTCCTCTCTACCCAGTACAGCCAGTAGAGGACTGGTCACCCCTCAGAGCCTGGTTCCTCTGGTCTACCCAGTACAGCCAGTAGAGGACTGGTCACCCCTCAGAGCCTGGTTCCTCTCTACCCAGTACAGCCAGTAGAGGACTGGTCACCCCTCAGAGCCTGGTTCCTCTCTACCCAGTACAGCCACTAGAGGACTGGTCACCCCTCAGAGCCTGGTTCCTCTGGTCTACCCAGTACAGCCAGTAGAGGACTGGTCACCCCTCAGAACCTGGTTCCTCTGGTCTACCCAGTACAGCCAGTAGAGGACTGGTCACCCCTCAGAGCCTGGTTCCTCTGGTCTACCCAGTACAGCCAGTAGAGGACTGGTCACCCCTCAGAGCCTGGTTCCTCTGGTCTACCCAGTACAGCCAGTAGAGAACTGGTCACCCCTCAGAGCCTGGTTCCTCTCTACCCAGTACAGCCAGTAGAGGACTGGTCACCCCTCAGAGCCTGGTTCCTCTCTACCCAGTACAGCCAGTAGAGGACTGGTCACCCCTCAGAGCCTGGTTCCTCTGGTCTACCCAGTACAGCCAGTAGAGGACTGGTCACCCCTCAGAGCCTGGTTCCTCTGGTCTACCAAGTAAAGTCAGTAGAGGACTGGTCACCCCTCAGAGCCTGGTTCCTCTCTACCCAGTACAGCCAGTAGAGGACTGGTCACCCCTCAGAGCCTAGTTCCTCTGGTCTATCCAGTACAGCCAGTAGAGGACTGGTCACCCCTCAGAGCCTGGTTCCTCTCTACCCAGTACAGCCAGTAGAGGCCTGGTCACCCCTCAGAGCCTGGTTCCTCTCTACCCAGTACAGCCAGTAGAGGACTGGTCACCCCTCAGAACCTGGTTCCTCTGGTCTACCCAGTACAGCCAGTAGAGGACTGGTCACCCCTCAGAGCCTGGTTCCTCTGGTCTACCCAGTACAGCCAGTAGAGGACTGGTCACCCCTCAGAGCCTGGTTCCTCTGGTCTACCCAGTACAGCCAGTAGAGGACTGGTCACCCCTCAGAGCCTGGTTCCTCTGGTCTACCCAGTACAGCCAGTAGAGGACTGGTCACCCCTCAGAGCCTGGTTCCTCTGGTCTACCCAGTACAGCCAGTAGAGGACTGGTCACCCCTCAGAGCCTGGTTCCTCTCTACCCAGTACAGCCAGTAGAGGACTGGTCACCCCTCAGAGCCTGGTTCCTCTGGTCTACCCAGTACAGCCAGTAGAGGACTGGTCACCCCTCAGAGCCTGGTTCCTCTCTACCCAGTACAGCCAGTAGAGGACTGGTCACCCCTCAGAGCCTAGTTCCTCTGGTCTACCCAGTACAGCCAGTAGAGGACTGGTCACCCCTCAGAGCCTAGTTCCTCTGGTCTATCCAGTACAGCCAGTAGAGGACTGGTCACCCCTCAGAGCCTGGTTCCTCTCTACCCAGTACAGCCAGTAGAGGACTGGTCACCCCTCAGAGCATGGTTCCTCTGGTCTACCCAGTACAGCCAGTAGAGGACTGGTCACCCCTCAGAGCCTGGTTCCTCTGGTCTACCCAGTACAGCCAGTAGAGGACTGGTCACCCCTCAGAGCCTGGTTCCTCTGGTCTACCCAGTACAGCCAGTAGAGGACTCGTCACCCCTCAGAGCCTGGTTCCTCTGGTCTACCCAGTACAGCCAGTAGAGGACTGGTCACCCCTCAGAGCCTGGTTCCTCTGGTCTACCCAGTACAGCCAGTAGAGGACTGGTCACCCCTCAGAGCCTGGTTCCTCTCTACCCAGTACAGCCAGTAGAGGACTGGTCACCCCTCAGAGCCTGGTTCCTCTGGTCTACCCAGTACAGCCAGTAGAGGACTGGTCACCCCTCAGAGCCTGGTTCCTCTGGTCTACCAAGTAAAGTCAGTAGAGGACTGGTCACCCCTCAGAGCCTGGTTCCTCTCTACCCAGTACAGCCAGTAGAGGACTGGTCACCCCTCAGAGCCTGGTTCCTCTGGTCTATCCAGTACAGCCAGTAGAGGACTGGTCACCCCTCAGAGCCTGGTTCCTCTCTACCCAGTACAGCCAGTAGAGGCCTGGTCACCCCTCAGAGCCTGGTTCCTCTCTACCCAGTACAGCCAGTAGAGGACTGGTCACCCCTCAGAACCTGGTTCCTCTGGTCTATCCAGTACAGCCAGTAGAGGACTGGTCACCCCTCAGAGCCTGGTTCCTCTGGTCTACCCAGTACAGCCAGTAGAGGACTGGTCACCCCTCAGAGCCTGGTTCCTCTGGTCTACCCAGTACAGCCAGTAGAGGACTGGTCACCCCTCAGAGCCTGGTTCCTCTGGTCTACCCAGTACAGCCAGTAGAGAACTGGTCACCCCTCAGAGCCTGGTTCCTCTGGTCTACCCAGTACAGCCAGTAGAGGACTGGTCACCCCTCAGAGCCTGGTTCCTCTCTACCCAGTACAGCCAGTAGAGGACTGGTCACCCCTCAGAGCCTAGTTCCTCTGGTCTACCCAGTACAGCCAGTAGAGGACTGGTCACCCCTCAGAGCCTAGTTCCTCTGGTCTATCCAGAACAGCCAGTAGAGGACTGGTCACCCCTCAGAGCCTGGTTCCTCTGGTCTACCCAGTACAGACAGTAGAGGACTGGTCACCCCTCAGAATCTGGTGCCTCTGGTCTACCCAGTACAGCCAGTAGAGGACTGGTCACCCCTCAGAGCCTGGTTCCTCTCTACCCAGTACAGCCACTAGAGGACTGGTCACCCCTCAGAGCCTGGTTCCTCTGGTTTACCCAGTACAGCCAGTAGAGGACTGGTCACCCCTCAGAACCTGGTTCCTCTGGTCTACCCAGTACAGCCAGTAGAGGACTGGTCACCCCTCAGAGCCTGGTTCCTCTGTCTACCCAGTACAGCCAGTAGAGGACTGGTCACCCCCTCAGAGCCTGGTTCCTCTGGTCTACCCAGTACAGCCAGTAGAGGACTGGTCACCCCCTCAGAACCTGGTTCCTCTGGTCTACCCAGTACAGCCAGTAGAGGACTGGTCACCCCTCAGAGCCTGGTTCCTCTCTACCCAGTACAGCCAGTAGAGGACTGGTCACCCCTCAGAGCCTGGTTCCTCTGGTCTACCCAGTACAGCCAGTAGAGGACTGGTCACCCCTCAGAACCTGGTTCCTCTGGTCTACCCAGTACAGCCAGTAGAGGACTGGTCACCCCTCAGAGCCTGGTTCCTCCGGTCTACCCAGTACAGCCAGTAGAGGACTGGTCACCCCTCAGAGCCTGGTTCCTCTCTACCCAGTACAGCCAGTAGAGGACTGGTCACCCCTCAGAGCCTGGTTCCTCTCTACCCAGTACAGCCAGTAGAGGACTGGTCACCCCTCAGAGCCTGGTTCCTCTCTACCCAGTACAGCCAGTAGAGGACTGGTCACCCCTCAGAGCCTGGTTCCTCTGTCTACCCAGTACAGCCAGTAGAGGACTGGTCACCCCTCAGAGCCTGGTTCCTCTGGTCTACCCAGTACAGCCAGTAGAGGACTGGTCACCCCTCAGAGCCTGGTTCCTCTGGTCTACCCAGTACAGCCAGTAGAGGACTGGTCACCCCTCAGAGCCTGGTTCCTCGTCTACCCAGTACAGCCAGTAGAGGACTGGTCACCCCTCAGAGCCTGGTTCCTCTCTACCCAGTACAGCCAGTAGAGGACTGGTCACCCCTCAGAGCCTGGTTCCTCTCTACCCAGTACAGCCAGTAGAGGACTGGTCACCCCTCAGAGCCTGGTTCCTCTCTACCCAGTACAGCCAGTAGAGGACTGGTCACCCCTCAGAACCTGGTTCCTCTGGTCTACCCAGTACAGCCAGTAGAGGACTGGTCACCCCTCAGAGCCTGGTTCCTCTGGTCTACCAGTACAGCCAGTAGAGGACTGGTCACCCCTCAGAGCCTGGTTCCTCTCTACCCAGTACAGCCAGTAGAGGACTGGTCACCCCTCAGAGCCTGGTTCCTCTGGTCTACCCAGTACAGCCAGTAGAGGACTGGTCACCCCTCAGAGCCTGGTTCCTCTGGTCTACCCAGTACAGCCAGTAGAGGACTCGTCACCCCTCAGAGCCTAGTTCCTCTGGTCTACCCAGTACAGCCAGTAGAGGACTGGTCACCCCTCAGAACCTGGTTCCTCTGGTCTACCCAGTACAGCCAGTAGAGGACTGGTCACCCCTCAGAGCCTGGTTCCTCTGGTCTACCCAGTACAGCCAGTAGAGGACTGGTCACCCCTCAGAGCCTGGTTCCTCGTCTACCCAGTACAGCCAGTAGAGGACTGGTCACCCCTCAGAGCCTGGTTCCTCTGGTCTACCCAGTACAGCCAGTAGAGGACTGGTCACCCCTCAGAGCCTGGTTCCTCTGGTCTACCCAGTACAGCCAGTAGAGGACTGGTCACCCTCAGAGCCTGGTTCCTCTGGTCTACCCAGTACAGCCAGTAGAGGACTGGTCACCCCTCAGAGCCTAGTTCCTCTGGTCTACCCAGTACAGCCAGTAGAGGACTGGTCACCCCTCAGAGCCTGGTTCCTCTGGTCTACCCAGTACAGCCAGTAGAGGACTGGTCACCCCTCAGAGCCTGGTTCCTCTGGTCTACCCAGTACAGCCAGTAGAGGACTGGTCACCCCTCAGAGCCTGGTTCCTCTGGTCTACCCAGTACAGCCAGTAGAGGACTGGTCACCCCTCAGAGCCTGGTTCCTCTGGTCTACCCAGTACAGCCAGTAGAGGACTGGTCACCCCTCAGAGCCTGGTTCCTCTGGTCTACCCAGTACAGCCAGTAGAGGACTGGTCACCCCTCAGAGCCTGGTTCCTCTGGTCTACCCAGTACAGCCAGTAGAGGACTGGTCACCCCTCAGAGCCTGGTTCCTCGTCTACCCAGTACAGCCAGTAGAGGACTGGTCACCCCTCAGAGCCTGGTTCCTCTTCTACCCAGTACAGCCAGTAGAGGACTGGTCACCCCTCAGAACCTGGTTCCTCTGGTCTACCCAGTACAGCCAGTAGAGGACTGGTCACCCCTCAGAGCCTGGTTCCTCTGGTCTACCCAGTACAGCCAGTAGAGGACTGGTCACCCCTCAGAGCCTGGTTCCTCTGGTCTACCCAGTACAGCCAGTAGAGGACTGGTCACCCCTCAGAGCCTGGTTCCTCTGGTCTACCCAGTACAGCCAGTAGAGGACTGGTCACCCCTCAGAGCCTGGTTCCTCTTCTACCCAGTACAGCCAGTAGAGGACTGGTCACCCCTCAGAGCCTGGTTCCTCTGGTCTACCAGTACAGCCAGTAGAGGACTGGTCACCCCTCAGAGCCTGGTTCCTCTGGTCTACCCAGTACAGCCAGTAGAGGACTGGTCACCCCTCGGAGCCTGGTTCCTCTGGTCTACCCAGTACAGCCAGTAGAGGACTGGTCACCCCTCAGAGCCTGGTTCCTCTGGTCTACCCAGTACAGCCAGTAGAGGACTGGTCACCCCTCAGAGCCTGGTTCCTCTGGTCTACCCAGTACAGCCAGTAGAGGACTGGTCACCCTCAGAGCCTGGTTCCTCTGGTCTACCCAGTACAGCCAGTAGAGGACTGGTCACCCCTCAGAGCCTGGTTCCTCTGGTCTACCCAGTACAGCCAGTAGAGGACTGGTCACCCCTCAGAGCCTGGTTCCTCTGGTCTACCCAGTACAGCCAGTAGAGGACTGGTCACCCCTCAGAGCCTGGTTCCTCTCTACCCAGTACAGCCAGTAGAGGACTGGTCACCCCTCAGAGCCTGGTTCCTCTGGTCTACCCAGTACAGCCAGTAGAGGACTGGTCACCCCTCAGAGCCTGGTTCCTCTGGTCTACCCAGTACAGCCAGTAGAGGACTGGTCACCCCTCAGAGCCTGGTTCCTCTCTACCCAGTACAGCCAGTAGAGGACTGGTCACCCCTCAGAGCCTGGTTCCTCTCTACCCAGTACAGCCAGTAGAGGACTGGTCACCCCTCAGAGCCTGGTTCCTCTGGTCTACCCAGTACAGCCAGTAGAGGACTGGTCACCCCTCAGAGCCTGGTTCCTCTGGTCTACCCAGTACAGCCAGTAGAGGACTGGTCACCCCTCAGAGCCTGGTTCCTCTGGTCTACCCAGTACAGCCAGTAGAGGACTGGTCACCCCTCAGAGCCTGGTTCCTCTGGTCTACCCAGTACAGCCAGTAGAGGACTGGTCACCCCTCAGAGCCTGGTTCCTCTCTACCCAGTACAGCCAGTAGAGGACTGGTCACCCCTCAGAGCCTGGTTCCTCTGGTCTACCCAGTACAGCCAGTAGAGGACTGGTCACCCCTCAGAGCCTGGTTCCTCTGGTCTACCCAGTACAGCCAGTAGAGGACTGGTCACCCCTCAGAGCCTGGTTCCTCTCTACCCAGTACAGCCAGTAGAGGACTGGTCACCCCTCAGAGCCTGGTTCCTCTGGTCTACCCAGTACAGCCAGTAGAGGACTGGTCACCCCTCAGAGCCTGGTTCCTCTCTACCCAGTACAGCCAGTAGAGGACTGGTCACCCCTCAGAGCCTGGTTCCTCTCTACCCAGTACAGCCAGTAGAGGACTGGTCACCCCTCAGAGCCTGGTTCCTCTGGTCTACCCAGTACAGCCAGTAGAGGACTGGTCACCCCTCAGAGCCTGGTTCCTCTGGTCTACCCAGTACAGCCAGTAGAGGACTGGTCACCCCTCAGAGCCTGGTTCCTCTGGTCTCCAGTACAGCCAGTAGAGGACTGGTCACCCCTCAGAGCCTGGTTCCTCTCTACCCAGTACAGCCAGTAGAGGACTGGTCACCCCTCAGAGCCTGGTTCCTCTCTACCCAGTACAGCCAGTAGAGGACTGGTCACCCCTCAGAGCCTGGTTCCTCTGTCTACCCAGTACAGCCAGTAGAGGACTGGTCACCCCTCAGAGCCTGGTTCCTCTGGTCTACCCAGTACAGCCAGTAGAGGACTGGTCACCCCTCAGAGCCTGGTTCCTCTTCTACCCAGTACAGCCAGTAGAGGACTGGTCACCCCCTCAGAGCCTGGTTCCTCTGGTCTACCCAGTACAGCCAGTAGAGGACTGGTCACCCCTCAGAGCCTGGTTCCTCTCTACCCAGTACAGCCAGTAGAGGACTGGTCACCCCTCAGAGCCTGGTTCCTCTGGTCTACCCAGTACAGCCAGTAGAGGACTGGTCACCCTCAGAGCCTGGTTCCTCTCTACCCAGTACAGCCAGTAGAGGACTGGTCACCCCTCAGAGCCTGGTTCCTCTGGTCTACCCAGTACAGCCAGTAGAGGACTGGTCACCCCTCAGAGCCTGGTTCCTCTGGTCTACCCAGTACAGCCAGTAGAGGACTGGTCACCCCTCAGAGCCTGGTTCCTCTGGTCTACCCAGTACAGCCAGTAGAGGACTGGTCACCCCTCAGAGCCTGGTTCCTCTGGTCTACCCAGTACAGCCAGTAGAGGACTGGTCACCCCTCAGAGCCTGGTTCCTCTCTACCCAGTACAGCCAGTAGAGGACTGGTCACCCTCAGAGCCTGGTTCCTCTGGTCTACCCAGTACAGCCAGTAGAGGACTGGTCACCCCTCAGAGCCTGGTTCCTCTGGTCTACCCAGTACAGCCAGTAGAGGACTGGTCACCCCTCAGAGCCTGGTTCCTCTGGTCTACCCAGTACAGCCAGTAGAGGACTGGTCACCCCTCAGAGCCTGGTTCCTCTGGTCTACCCAGTACAGCCAGTAGAGGACTGGTCACCCCTCAGAGCCTGGTTCCTCTGGTCTACCCAGTACAGCCAGTAGAGGACTGGTCACCCCTCAGAGCCTGGTTCCTCTGGTCTACCCAGTACAGCCAGTAGAGGACTGGTCACCCCTCAGAGCCTGGTTCCTCTCTACCCAGTACAGCCAGTAGAGGACTGGTCACCCCTCAGAGCCTGGTTCCTCTGGTCTACCCAGTACAGCCAGTAGAGGACTGGTCACCCCTCAGAGCCTGGTTCCTCTGGTCTACCCAGTACAGCCAGTAGAGGACTGGTCACCCCTCAGAGCCTGGTTCCTCTGGTCTACCCAGTACAGCCAGTAGAGGACTGGTCACCCCTCAGAGCCTGGTTCCTCTGGTCTACCCAGTACAGCCAGTAGAGGACTGGTCACCCCTCAGAGCCTGGTTCCTCTGGTCTACCCAGTACAGCCAGTAGAGGACTGGTCACCCCTCAGAGCCTGGTTCCTCTCTACCCAGTACAGCCAGTAGAGGACTGGTCACCCCTCAGAGCCTGGTTCCTCTGGTCTACCCAGTACAGCCAGTAGAGGACTGGTCACCCCTCAGAGCCTGGTTCCTCTGGTCTACCCAGTAAAGCCAGTAGAGGACTGGTCACCCCTCAGAGCCTGGTTCCTCTCTACCCAGTACAGCCAGTAGAGGACTGGTCACCCCTCAGAACCTGGTTCCTCTGGTCTACCCAGTACAGCCAGTAGAGGACTGGTCACCCCTCAGAGCCTGGTTCCTCTCTACCCAGTACAGCCAGTAGAGGACTGGTCACCCCTCAGAGCCTGGTTCCTCTCTACCCAGTACAGCCAGTAGAGGACTGGTCACCCCTCAGAGCCTGGTTCCTCTGGTCTACCCAGTACAGCCAGTAGAGGACTGGTCACCCCTCAGAGCCTGGTTCCTCTGGTCTACCCAGTACAGCCAGTAGAGGACTGGTCACCCCTCAGAGCCTGGTTCCTCTGGTCTACCAGTACAGCCAGTAGAGGACTGGTCACCCCTCAGAGCCTGGTTCCTCGTCTACCCAGTACAGCCAGTAGAGGACTGGTCACCCCTCAGAGCCTGGTTCCTCTGGTCTACCCAGTACAGCCAGTAGAGGACTGGTCACCCCTCAGAACCTGGTTCCTCTGGTCTACCCAGTACAGCCAGTAGAGGACTGGTCACCCCTCAGAGCCTGGTTCCTCTGGTCTACCCAGTACAGCCAGTAGAGGACTGGTCACCCCTCAGAGCCTGGTTCCTCTCTACCCAGTACAGCCAGTAGAGGACTGGTCACCCCTCAGAGCCTGGTTCCTCTGGTCTACCCAGTACAGCCAGTAGAGGACTGGTCACCCCTCAGAGCCTGGTTCCTCTGGTCTACCCAGTACAGCCAGTAGAGGACTGGTCACCCCTCAGAGCCTGGTTCCTCTGGTCTACCCAGTACAGCCAGTAGAGGACTGGTCACCCCTCAGAGCCTGGTTCCTCTGGTCTACCCAGTACAGCCAGTAGAGGACTGGTCACCCCTCAGAGCCTGGTTCCTCGTCTACCCAGTACAGCCAGTAGAGGACTGGTCACCCCTCAGAGCCTGGTTCCTCTGGTCTACCCAGTACAGCCAGTAGAGGACTGGTCACCCCTCAGAGCCTGGTTCCTCTGGTCTACCCAGTACAGCCAGTAGAGGACTGGTCACCCCTCAGAGCCTGGTTCCTCTGGTCTACCCAGTACAGCCAGTAGAGGACTGGTCACCCCTCAGAGCCTGGTTCCTCTGGTCTACCCAGTACAGCCAGTAGAGGACTGGTCACCCCTCAGAGCCTGGTTCCTCTGGTCTACCCAGTACAGCCAGTAGAGGACTGGTCACCCCTCAGAGCCTGGTTCCTCTGGTCTACCCAGTACAGCCAGTAGAGGACTGGTCACCCCTCAGAGCCTGGTTCCTCTGGTCTACCCAGTACAGCCAGTAGAGGACTGGTCACCCCTCAGAGCCTGGTTCCTCTGGTCTACCCAGTACAGCCAGTAGAGGACTGGTCACCCCTCAGAGCCTGGTTCCTCTGGTCTACCCAGTACAGCCAGTAGAGGACTGGTCACCCCTCAGAGCCTGGTTCCTCTGGTCTACCCAGTACAGCCAGTAGAGGACTGGTCACCCCTCAGAGCCTGGTTCCTCTGGTCTACCCAGTACAGCCAGTAGAGGACTGGTCACCCCTCAGAGCCTGGTTCCTCTGGTCTACCAGTACAGCCAGTAGAGGACTGGTCACCCCTCAGAGCCTGGTTCCTCTGGTCTACCCAGTACAGCCAGTAGAGGACTGGTCACCCCTCAGAGCCTGGTTCCTCTGGTCTACCCAGTACAGCCAGTAGAGGACTGGTCACCCCTCAGAGCCTGGTTCCTCTGGTCTACCCAGTACAGCCAGTAGAGGACTGGTCACCCCTCAGAGCCTGGTTCCTCTGGTCTACCCAGTACAGCCAGTAGAGGACTGGTCACCCCTCAGAGCCTGGTTCCTCTGGTCTACCCAGTACAGCCAGTAGAGGACTGGTCACCCCTCAGAGCCTGGTTCCTCTGGTCTACCCAGTACAGCCAGTAGAGGACTGGTCACCCCTCAGAGCCTGGTTCCTCTGGTCTACCCAGTACAGCCAGTAGAGGACTGGTCACCCCTCAGAGCCTGGTTCCTCTGGTCTACCCAGTACAGCCAGTAGAGGACTGGTCACCCCTCAGAGCCTGGTTCCTCTGGTCTACCCAGTACAGCCAGTAGAGGACTGGTCACCCCTCAGAGCCTGGTTCCTCTCTACCCAGTACAGCCAGTAGAGGACTGGTCACCCCTCAGAGCCTGGTTCCTCTGGTCTACCCAGTACAGCCAGTAGAGGACTGGTCACCCCTCAGAGCCTGGTTCCTCTGGTCCACCCAGTACAGCCAGTAGAGGACTGGTCACCCCTCAGAGCCTGGTTCCTCTCTACCCAGTACAGCCAGTAGAGGACTGGTCACCCCTCAGAGCCTGGTTCCTCTGGTCTACCCAGTACAGCCAGTAGAGGACTGGTCACCCCTCAGAGCCTGGTTCCTCTGGTCTACCCAGTACAGCCAGTAGAGGACTGGTCACCCCTCAGAGCCTGGTTCCTCTGGTCTACCCAGTACAGCCAGTAGAGGACTGGTCACCCCTCAGAGCCTGGTTCCTCTGTCTACCCAGTACAGCCAGTAGAGGACTGGTCACCCCTTAGAGCCTGGTTCCTCTGGTCTACCCAGTACAGCCAGTAGAGGACTGGTCACCCCCTCAGAGCCTGGTTCCTCTGACCCAGTACAGCCAGTAGAGGACTGGTCACCCCTCAGAGCCTGGTTCCTCTGGTCTACCCGGTACAGCCAGTAGAGGACTGGTCACCCCTCAGAGCCTGGTTCCTCTTCTACCCAGTACAGCCAGTAGAGGACTGGTCACCCCTCAGAGCCTGGTTCCTCGATCTACCCAGTACAGCCAGTAGAGGACTGGTCACCCCTCAGAGCCTGGTTCCTCTGGTCTACCCAGTACAGCCAGTAGAGGACTGGTCACCCCCTCAGAGCCTGGTTCCTCTGTCTACCCAGTACAGCCAGTAGAGGACTGGTCACCCCTCAGAGCCTGGTTCCTCTGGTCTACCCAGTACAGCCAGTAGAGGACTGGTCACCCCTCAGAGCCTGGTTCCTCTGGTCTACCCAGTACAGCCAGTAGAGGACTGGTCACCCCTCAGAGCCTGGTTCCTCTGGTCTACCCAGTACAGCCAGTAGAGGACTGGTCACCCCTCAGAGCCTGGTTCCTCTGGTCTACCCAGTACAGCCAGTAGAGGACTGGTCACCCCTCAGAGCCTGGTTCCTCTGGTCTGCCCGTACAGCCAGTAGAGGACTGGTCACCCCTCAGAGCCTGGTTCCTCTGGTCTACCCAGTACAGCCAGTAGAGGACTGGTCACCCCTCAGAGCCTGGTTCCTCTGGTCTACCCAGTACAGCCAGTAGAGGACTGGTCACCCCTCAGAGCCTGGTTCCTCTGGTCTACCCAGTACAGCCAGTAGAGGACTGGTCACCCCTCAGAGCCTGGTTCCTCTGGTCTACCCAGTACAGCCAGTAGAGGACTGGTCACCCCTCAGAGCCTGGTTCCTCTGGTCTACCCAGTACAGCCAGTAGAGGACTGGTCACCCCTCAGAGCCTGGTTCCTCTGGTCTACCCAGTACAGCCAGTAGAGGACTGGTCACCCCTCAGAGCCTGGTTCCTCTGGTCTACCCAGTACAGCCAGTAGAGGACTGGTCACCCCTCAGAGCCTGGTTCCTCTGGTCTACCCAGTACAGCCAGTAGAGGACTGGTCACCCCTCAGAGCCTGGTTCCTCTGGTCTACCCAGTACAGCCAGTAGAGGACTGGTCACCCCTCAGAGCCTGGTTCCTCTGGTCTACCCAGTACAGCCAGTAGAGGACTGGTCACCCCTCAGAGCCTGGTTCCTCTGGTCTACCCAGTACAGCCAGTAGAGGACTGGTCACCCCTCAGAGCCTGGTTCCTCTGGTCTACCCAGTACAGCCAGTAGAGGACTGGTCACCCCTCAGAGCCTGGTTCCTCTGGTCTACCCAGTACAGCCAGTAGAGGACTGGTCACCCCCTCAGAACCTGGTTCCTCTGGTCTACCCAGTACAGCCAGTAGAGGACTGGTCACCCCTCAGAGCCTGGTTCCTCTCTACCCAGTACAGCCAGTAGAGGACTGGTCACCCCTCAGAGCCTGGTTCCTCTGGTCTACCCAGTACAGCCAGTAGAGGACTGGTCACCCCTCAGAGCCTGGTTCCTCTGGTCTACCCAGTACAGCCAGTAGAGGACTGGTCACCCCTCAGAGCCTGGTTCCTCTGGTCTACCCAGTACAGCCAGTAGAGGACTGGTCACCCCTCAGAGCCTGGTTCCTCTCTACCCAGTACAGCCAGTAGAGGACTGGTCACCCCTCAGAGCCTGGTTCCTCTGGTCTACCCAGTACAGCCAGTAGAGGACTGGTCACCCCTCAGAGCCTGGTTCCTCTGGTCTACCCAGTACAGCCAGTAGAGGACTGGTCACCCCTCAGAGCCTGGTTCCTCTGGTCTACCCAGTACAGCCAGTAGAGGACTGGTCACCCCCTCAGAGCCTGGTTCCTCTGGTCTACCCAGTACAGCCAGTAGAGGACTGGTCACCCCTCAAAGCCTGGTTCCTCTGGTCTACCCAGTACAGCCAGTAGAGGACTCGTCACCCCTCAGAGCCTGGTTCCTCTGGTCTACCCAGTACAGCCAGTAGAGGACTGGTCACCCCTCAGAGCCTGGTTCCTCTGTCTACCCAGTACAGCCAGTAGAGGACTGGTCACCCCTCAGAGCCTGGTTCCTCTGATCTACCCAGTACAGCCAGTAGAGGACTGGTCACCCCTCAGAGCCTGGTTCCTCTGGTCTACCCAGTACAGCCAGTAGAGGACTGGTCACCCCTCAGAGCCTGGTTCCTCTGGTCTACCCAGTACAGCCAGTAGAGGACTGGTCACCCCTCAGAGCCTGGTTCCTCTCTACCCAGTACAGCCACTAGAGGACTGGTCACCCCTCAGAGCCTGGTTCCTCTGGTCTACCCAGTACAGCCAGTAGAGGACTGGTCACCCCTCAGAACCTGGTTCCTCTGGTCTACCCAGTACAGCCAGTAGAGGACTGGTCACCCCTCAGAGCCTGGTTCCTCTGGTCTACCCAGTACAGCCAGTAGAGAACTGGTCACCCCTCAGAGCCTGGTTCCTCTGGTCTACCCAGTACAGCCAGTAGAGGACTGGTCACCCCTCAGAGCATGGTTCCTCTCTACCCAGTACAGCCAGTAGAGGACTGGTCACCCCTCAGTGCCTGGTTCCTCTGGTCTACCCAGTACAGCCAGTAGAGGACTGGTCACCCCTCAGAACCTGGTTCCTCTGGTCTACCCAGTACAGCCAGTAGAGGACTGGTCACCCCTCAGAGCCTGGTTCCTCTGGTCTACCCAGTACAGCCAGTAGAGGACTGGTCACCCCTCAGAGCCTGGTTCCTCTGGTTTACCCAGTACAGCCAGTAGAGGACTGTTCACCCCTCAGAGCCTGGTTCCTCTCTACCCAGTACAGCCAGTAGAGGACTGGTCACCCCTCAGAGCCTGGTTCCTCTGGTCTACCCAGTACAGCCATTAGAGGACTGGTCACCCCTCAGAGCCTGGTTCCTCTGGTCTACCCAGTACAGCCAGTAGAGGACTGGTCACCCCTCAGAGCCTGGTTCCTCTCTACCCAGTACAGCCAGTAGAGGACTGGTCACCCCTCAGAGCCTGGTTCCTCTGGTCTACCCAGTACGGCCAGTAGAGGACTGGTCACCCCTCAGAGCCTGGTTCCTCTCACCCAGTACAGCCAGTAGAGTACTGGTCACCCCTCAGAGCCTGGTTCCTCTGGTCTACCCAGTACAGCCAGTAGAGGACTGGTCACCCCTCAGAGCCTGGTTCCTCTGGTCTAACCAGTACAGCCAATAGAGGACTGGTCACCCCTCAGAGCCTGGTTCCTCTGGTCTATCCAGTACAGCCAGTAGAAGACTGGTCACCCCTCAGAGCCTGGTTCCTCTGGTCTAACCAGTACAGCCAATAGAGGACTGGTCACCCCTCAGAGCCTGGTTCCTCTGGTCTATCCAGTACAGCCAGTAGAGGACTGGTCACCCCTCAGAGCCTGGTTCCTCTGGTCTAACCAGTACAGCCAATAGAGGACTGGTCACCCCTCAGAGCCTGGTTCCTCTGGTCTATCCAGTACAGCCAGTAGAGGACTGGTCACCCCTCAGAGCCTGGTTCCTCTCTACCCAGTACAGCCAGTAGAGGACTGGTCACCCCTCAGAGCCTGGTTCCTCTCTACCCAGTACAGCCAGTAGAGGACTGGTCACCCCTCAGAGCCTGGTTCCTCTGGTCTACCCAGTACAGCCAGTAGAGGACTCGTCAGCCCTCAGAGCCTGGTTCCTCTCTACCCAGTACAGTCAGTAGAGGACTGGTCACCCCTCAGAGCCTGGTTCCTCTCTACCCAGTACAGCCAGTAGAGGACTGGTCACCCCTCAAAGCCTGGTTCCTCTGGTCTACCCAGTACAGCCAGTAGAGGACTCGTCACCCCTCAGAGCCTGGTTCCTCTGGTCTACCAAGTACAGCCAGTATAGTACTGGTCACTCCTTAGAGCCTGGTTCCTCTCCACCCTGTACAGCCAGTAGAGGACTGGTCACCCCTCAGAGCCTGGTTCCTCTGATCTACCCAGTACAGCCAGTAGAGGACTGGTCACCCCTCAGAGCCTGGTTCCTCTGGTCTACCCAGTACAGCCAGTAGAGGACTGGTCACCCCTCAGAGCCTGGTTCCTCTGGTCTACCCAGTACAGCCAGTAGAGGACTGGTCACCCCTCAGAGCCTGGTTCCTCTCTACCCAGTACAGCCACTAGAGGACTGGTCACCCCTCAGAGCCTGGTTCCTCTGGTTTACCCAGTACAGCCAGTAGAGGACTGGTCACCCCTCAGAACCTGGTTCCTCTGGTCTACCCAGTACAGCCAGTAGAGGACTGGTCACCCCTCAGAGCCTGGTTCCTCTGGTCTACCCAGTACAGCCAGTAGAGGACTGGTCACCCCTCAGAGCCTGGTTCCTCTCTACCCAGTACAGCCACTAGAGGACTGGTCACCCCTCAGAGCCTGGTTCTCTGGTTTACCCAGTACAGCCAGTAGAGGACTGGTCACCCCTCAGAACCTGGTTCCTCTGGTCTACCCAGTACAGCCAGTAGAGGACTGGTCACCCCTCAGAGCCTGGTTCCTCTGGTCTACCCAGTACAGCCAGTAGAGGACTGGTCACCCTCAGAGCCTGGTTCCTCTCTACCCAGTACAGCCAGTAGAGGACTGGTCACCCCTCAGAGCCTGGTTCCTCTGGTCTACCCTGTACAGCCAGTAGAGGACTGGTCACCCCTCAGAACCTGGTTCCTCTGGTCTACCCAGTACAGCCAGTAGAGGACTGGTCACCCCTCAGAGCCTGGTTCCTCTGGTTTACCCAGTACAGCCAGTAGAGGACTGTTCACCCCTCAGAGCCTGGTTCCTCTCTACCCAGTACAGCCAGTAGAGGACTGGTCACCCCTCAGAGCCTGGTTCCTCTGGTCTACCCAGTACAGCCATTAGAGAACTGGTCACCCCTCAGAGCCTGGTTCCTCTGGTCTACCCAGTACAGCCAGTAGAGGACTGGTCACCCCTCAGAGCCTGGTTCCTCTCTACCCAGTACAGCCAGTAGAGGACTGGTCACCCCTCAGAGCCTGGTTCCTCTCTACCCAGTACAGCCAGTAGAGGACTGGTTACCCCCTCAGAGCCTGGTTACTCTCTACCCAGTACAGCCAGTAGAGTACTGGTCACCCCTCAGAGCCTGGTTCCTCTGGTCTACCCAGTACAGCCAGTAGAGGACTGGTCACCCCTCAGAGCCTGGTTCCTCTCTACCCAGTACAGCCAGTAGAGTACTGGTCACCCCTCAGAGCCTGGTTCCTCTGGTCTACCCAGTACAGCCAGTAGAGGACTGGTCACCCCTCAGAGCCTGGTTCCTCTCTACCCAGTACAGCCAGTAGAGGACTGGTCACCCCTCAGAGCCTGGTTCCTCTGGTCTAACCAGTACAGCCAATAGAGGACTGGTCACCCCTCAGAGCCTGGTTCCTCTGGTCTACCCAGTACAGCCAGTAGAGGACTGGTCACCCCTCAGAGCCTGGTTCCTCTGGTCTACCCAGTACAGCTAGTAGAGGACTCGTCAGCCCTCAGAGCCTGGTTCCTCTCTACCCAGTACAGCCAGTAGAGGACTGGTCACCCCTCAGAGCCTGGTTCCTCTGGTCTACCCAGTACAGCCACTAGAGGACTGGTCACCCCTCAGAGCCTGGTTCCTCTCTACCCAGTACAGCCAGTAGAGGACTGGTCACCCATCAGAGCCTGGTTCCTCTCTACCCAGTACAGCCAGTAGAGGACTGGTCACCCCTCAGAGCCTGGTTCCTCTGGTCTACCCAGTACAGCCAGTAGAGGACTGGTCACCCCTCAGAGCCTGGTTCCTCTGGTCTACCCAGTACAGCCAGTAGAGGACTGGTCACCCCTCAGAGCCTGGTTCCTCTCTACCCAGTACAGCCAGTAGAGGACTGGTCACCCCTCAGAGCCTGGTTCCTCTGGTCTAGCCAGTACAGCCAGTAGAGGACTGGTCACCCCTCAGAGCCTGGTTCCTCTGGTCTACCCAGTACAGCCAGTAGAGGACTGGTCACCCCTCAAAGCCTGGTTCCTCTCTACCCAGTACAGCCAGTAGAGGACTAGTCACCCCTCAGAGCCTGGTTCCTCTGGTCTACCCAGTACAGCCAGTAGAGGACTGGTCACCCCTCAGAGCCTGGTTCCTCTCTACCCAGTACAGCCAGTAGAGGACTGGTCACCCCTCAGAGCCTGGTTCCTCTGGTCTAACCAGTACAGCCAATAGAGGACTGGTCACCCCTCAGAGCCTGGTTCCTCTGGTCTACCCAGTACAGCCAGTAGAGGACTGGTCACTTCTCAGAGCCTGGTTCCTCTGGTCTACCCAGTACAGCCAGTAGAGGACTGGTCACCCCTCAGAGCCTGGTTCCTCTCTACCCAGTACAGCCAGTAGAGGATTGGTCACCCCTCAGAGCCTGGTTCCTCTGGTCTACCCAGTACAGCCATTAGAGAACTGGTCACCCCTCAGAGCCTGGTTCCTCTGGTCTACCCAGTACAGCCAGTAGAGGACTGGTCACCCCTCAGAGCCTGGTTCCTCTCTACCCAGTACAGCCAGTAGAGGACTGGTCACCCCTCAGAGCCTGGTTCCTCTCTACCCAGTACAGCCAGTAGAGGACTGGTTACCCCTCAGAGCCTGGTTACTCTCTACCCAGTACAGCCAGTAGAGTACTGGTCACCCCTCAGAGCCTGGTTCCTCTCTACCCAGTACAGCCAGTAGAGGACTGGTCACCCATCAGAGCCTGGTTCCTCTCTACCCAGTACAGCCAGTAGAGGACTGGTCACCCCTCAGAGCCTGGTTCCTCTGGTCTACCCAGTACAGCCAGTAGAGGACTGGTCACCCCTCAGAGCCTGGTTCCTCTGGTCTACCCAGTACAGCCAGTAGAGGACTGGTCACCCCTCAGAGCCTGGTTCCTCTCTACCCAGTACAGCCAGTAGAGGACTGGTCACCCCTCAGAGCCTGGTTCCTCTGGTCTAGCCAGTACAGCCAGTAGAGGACTGGTCACCCCTCAGAGCCTGGTTCCTCTGGTCTACCCAGTACAGCCAGTAGAGGACTGGTCACCCCTCAAAGCCTGGTTCCTCTCTACCCAGTACAGCCAGTAGAGGACTAGTCACCCCTCAGAGCCTGGTTCCTCTGGTCTACCCAGTACAGCCAGTAGAGGACTGGTCACCCCTCAGAGCCTGGTTCCTCTCTACCCAGTACAGCCAGTAGAGGACTGGTCACCCCTCAGAGCCTGGTTCCTCTGGTCTACCCAGTACAGCCAGTAGAGGACTGGTCACCCCTCAGAGCCTGGTTCCTCTCTACCCAGTACAGCCAGTAGAGGACTGGTCACCCCTCAGAGCCTGGTTCCTCTGGTCTACCCAGTAGAGGACTGGTCACCACTCAGAGCCTGGTTCCTCTGGTCTACCCAGTAGAGGACTGGTCACCCCTCAGAGCCTGGTTCCTCTGGTCTACCCAGTACAGCCAGTAGAGGAATGGTCACCCCTCAGAGCCTGGTTCCTCTCTAGGTTTCTTCCTAGGTTCCCTCCTTTCTAGGGAGTTTTTCCTAGCAACTGTGCTTCTACATCTGCATTGCTTGCTGTTTTGGGTTTTAGGCTGGGTTTCTGTACAGCACTTTGCGACAACGGCTGATGTAAAAATGGCTTTATGAATACTTTAGATTGATCGATTGATGCTGGGAGATTAGGCCTGGCTCGCAGTCGGCGTTCCAATTCGTCCCAAAGGTGTTCGATGGGGTTGAGGTCAGGGCTCTGTGCAGGCCAGTCAAGTTCTCCCACACCGATCTCAACAAACCATTTCAGTATGGACCTGGCTTTGTGCACGGGGACATTGTCATACCAAAACAGCGAAGGGCCTTCCCCAAACTGTTGCAACAAAGTTGGAAGCACATAATCGTCTAGAATGTCATTGTATCCTTGTCACATCCTGACCAGTAATAGGGGTTATTTGTTATAATAGTTTGGTCAGGACGTGGCAGGGGGTGTTTGTTTGGTGTGGTTCGGGCTATGTATTTAGGTAGAACGGTATTTGTTTTATATGGTTCGGGGTGTGTGTGTATGTAGAGGGGTGTTGGATTTATGTGTTCCGGGGTTTTGGTTTATGTTCTTGTTTTGTATTCTAGGGTTTCTATGTTGTGTATTTCTTTGTTGGCCTGGTGTGGCTCTCAATCAGGAACAGCTGTACATCGTTGTTTCTGATTGAGAGTCATACTTAGGGAGACTGTTTTCCACCTGTCCCTTTGTGGGAGATTGTATTTGCACTGCTGTTTGTTTATCCTGCAAATATGTTAGCTGTCATTCTTTTGTTATTGTTTTTTCGTGTTCACTTTATAAATAAAAATATGATGAGCACGCAACCCGCTAAGCCTTGGTCTAATCCCTTCGACACCCGTGACAATCCTGTCATGTTAAGATTTCCCTTCACTGGATCTAAGGGGCCCAATCCATGAAAAAACAGCCCCAGACCATTATTCCACCTCCACCAAACTTTACAGTTGGCACTATGCATTGGTGCATGTAGTGTTCTCCTGGCATCCGCCAAATCCAGATTCATCTGGCAGACTGCCAGATGGTGAAGCGTTATTCTATACTCCAGAGAACATATTTCCACTAGTCCAGAGTCCAATGGTGGCGAGCTTTACACCACTCCACCCGATGCTTGGCATTGAGCATGGTGATCTTAGGCTTGTGTGCGTCTGCTCGGCCATGGAAACCCATTTCAAGAAGCTCCAGACAAACAGTTATTGTGTTGACGTTTCATCCAGAGGCAGTTTGGAACTGTATAGTGAGTGTTGCAACCGAGGACAGACGATTTTTAGGCGCTTCAACACTTGGCGGTCCCATTCTGTGAGCTTCTGTGGCCTACCACTAAACTGCTGACACATTTTTGCTCCTAGATGTTTCCACTCCACAATAACAGCACATACAGTTGACCGGGGCAGCTCTAGCGGGGCAGAAACTTGACGAACTGACTTGTTGGAAAGGTGGCATCCTAAGATAGTGCCACGTTGAAAGTCACTGAGCTCTTCAGTAAGGCCATTCTACTGACAATGTTTGTCTATGGAGATTGCATGGCTGTGTGCTTGATTTTATAAACCTGTCAGCAACAGGTGTGGCTGAAATAGAATCCACTAATTTAAAGAGTTGTCTACATACTTTTGTATATATAGTGCAGTTAATCAGTGTAATATATAGTGTACTTAATCAGTGTAATATATAGTGTAGTTAACCAGTGTAATATATAGTGTAATATATAGTGTAGGTAATCAGTGTAATATATAGCGTAGTTAATCAGTGTAATATATAGTGTAATATATAGTGTAGTTAGTCAGTGTAATATATAGTGTAGTTAACCAGTGTAAAATATAGTGTAGTTAATCAGTGTAATATATAGTGTAGTTAACCAGTGTAATATATAGTGTAGTTAATCAGTGTAATATATAGTGTAGTTAAGCAGTGTAATATATAGTGTAGTTAACCAGTGTAATATATAGCGTAGTTAATCAGTGTAATATATAGTGTAGTTAACCAGTGTAATATATAGTGTAGTTAATCAGTGTAATATATAGTGTAGTTAAGCAGTGTAATATATAGTGTAGTTAACCAGTGTAACATATAGCATAGTTAATCAGTGTATTATATAGTGTAGTTAACCAGTGAAATATATAATGTAATATATAGTGTAATATATGGTGTAGGTAAACAGTGTAATATATAGTGTAGTTAAGCAGTGTAATATATATTGTAGTTAACCAGTGTAATATATAGTGTAGTTAACCAGTGTAATATATAGTGTAATATATAGTGTAGTTAATCAGTGTAATATATAGTGTATTGAACCAGTTTAATATATAGTGTAGATAAGCAGTGTAATATATAGTGAGGTTAACCAGTGTAATATATAGTGTAGTTAATCAGTGTAATATATAGTGTAGGTAATCAGTGTAATATATAGTGTAGTTAACCAGTATAATATATAGCGTAGTTAACCAGTGTAATATATAGTGTAGTTAACCAGTGTAATATATAGTGTAGTTAACCAGTGTAATATATAGTGTAGTTAACCAGTGTAATATATAGTGTAGTTAAGCAGTGTAATATATAGTGTAGTTAACCAGTGTAATATATAGTGTAGTTAACCAGTGTAATATATAGTGTAATATATAGTGTAGGTAATCAGTGTAATATATAGCGTAGTTAATCAATGTAATATATAGTGTAATATATAGTGTAGTTAAACAGTGTAATATATAGTGTAGTTAACCAATGTAATATATAGTGTAGTTAATCAGTGTAATATATAGTGTAGTTAAGCAGTGTAATATATAGTGTAGTTAACCAGTGTAATATATAGCGTTGTTAATCAGTGTAATATATAGTGTAGTTAACCAGTGTAACATATAGCAGAGTTAATCAGTGTATTATATAGTGTAGTTAACCAGTGAAATATATAATGTAATATATAGTGTAATATATGGTGTAGGTAAACAGTGTAATATATAGTGTAGTTAAGCAGTGTAATATATAGTGTAGTTAACCAGTGTAATATATAGTGTAATATATAGTGTAGTTAATCAGTGTAATATATAGTGTAGTGAACCAGTTTAATATATAGTGTAGATAAGCAGTGTAATATATAGTGTAGTTAACTAGTGTAGTTAATCAGTGTAATATATAGTGTAGGTAATCAGTGTAATATATAGCGTAGTTAATCAGTGTAATATATAGTGTAATATATAGTGTAGTTAACCAGTGTAATATATAGTGTAGTTAATCAGTGTAATATTTAGTGTAGTTAATCAGTGTAATATGTAGTGTAGTTAACCAGTGTAATATATCGTGTAGTTAACCAGTGTAATATATAGTGTAGTTAACCAGTGTAATTATATAGTGTAGTTAATCAATGTAGTTAATCAGTGTAATATATAGTGTAGTTAATCAGTGTAATATATAGTGTAGTTAATCAATGTAATATATAGTGTAGTTAACCAGTGTAATATATAGTGTAGATAATCAGTGTAAAATATATTGTAGCTAATCAGTGTAATATATAGTGTAGTTAACCAGTGTAATATATAGTGTAGTTAATCAGTGTAATATATAGTGTAGTTAATAAATGCAATAAATAGTGTAGTTAATCAGTGTAATATATAGTGTAATATATAGTATAGTTAATCAGTGTATTATAAAGTGTAATATATAGTATAGTTAATCAGTGTAATATATAGTGTAGTTAATCAGTGTAATATATATTGTAATATATAGTGTAGGTAATCAGTGTAATATATAGTGTTGTTAAGCAGTGTAATATATAGTGTAATATATAGTGTAGTTAATCAGTGTAATATATAGCGTAGTTAATCAGTGTAATATATAGTGTAGTTAACCACTGTAATATATAGTGTAGTATATAGTGTAGTTAATCAGTGTAATATATAGTGTAGTTAATCAGTGTAGTATATAGTGTAGTTAATCAGTGTAATATATAGTGTAGTTAATCAATGTAATATATAGTGTAGTTAACCAGTATAATATATAGTGTAGTTAATCAATGTAATATATAGTGTAGTTAACCAGTGTAATATATAGTGTAGATAATCAGTGTAAAATATATTGTAGTTAATCAGTGTAATATATAGTGTAGTTAACCAGTGTAATATATAGTGTAGTTAATCAGTGTAATATATAGTGTAGTTAACCAGTGTAATATATAGTGTAGTTAAACACTGTAATATATAGTGTAGTTAACCAGTGTAATATATTGTGTAGTTAATCAATGTAGTTAATCAATGTAATATATAGTGTATTTAATCAGTGTAATATATAGTGTAGTTAATGAATGTAATGTATAGTGTAGTTAACCAGTGTAATATATAGTGTAGTTAATCAGTGTAATATATAGTGTAGTTAATCAGTGTAATATATAGTGTAAATACTTTTTAAGGAAAGTGTTTTCACATAAATCAATGAAATGCATGCAGTTGTGCAACTCACCCCTCTCTCTTATGACCTTGTCTGTAAAGAGAGAATATAAAACATGATGTATTATGGGTACTAGAACATGAAGACAGGTACACAGACAGACAGACAGACAGACAGACAGACAGACAGACAGACAGACAGACAGACAGACAGACAGACAGACAGACAGACAGACAGACAGACAGACAGACAGACAGACAGACAGACAGACAGACAGGAACATAGACAGACAGACAGGAACACTGTTTTCAATTAAATTAATGAAATTCATGCATGAAGTTATGGAAGCACACAGACTTTCACACACAACTTACCTTTCTCGTTTCTGAGCTTCTCTGTAGACAGAAAATAAAACATGATGTATTATGGGTACTAGAACATGAAGACAGACTACATCCTCTCTATTCTGACCTCCTCTGTAGACAGTAGATAAAACATGATGTATTATGGGTACTAGAACATGAAGACAGACTACATCCTCTCTATTCTGACCTCCTCTGTAGACAGTAGATAAAACATGATGTATTATGGGTACTAGAACATGAAGACAGACTACATCCTCTCTATTCTGACCTCCTCTGTAGACAGTAGATAAAACATGATGTATTATGGGTACTAGAACATGAAGACAGACTACATCCTCTCTATTCTGACCTCCTCTGTAGACAGTAGATAAAACATGATGTATTATGGGTACTAGGACATGAAGACAGGTACACAGACAGACAGACAGACAGACAGACAGACAGACAGACAGACAGACAGACAGACAGACAGACAGACAGACAGACAGACAGACAGACAGACAGACAGACAGACAGACAGACAGACAGACAGACAGACAGACAGACAGACAGACAGAAAGGAACATGAGCAGACATGAAAATAGACAGACAGACATGAACACAGACAGACAGACAGACAGGAACAGAGACAGCCAGCCAGCAAGCCAGACAGACAGCCAGCCAGCCAGACAGACAGACAGACAGACAGGAACATAGACAGCTAGACAGACAGACAGCTAGACAGACAGACAGACAGACAGACAGACAGACAGACAGACAGACAGACAGACAGACAGACAGACAGACAGACAGACAGACAGGAACACCGTTTTCACTTAAATTAATGAAATACATGCATGCAGTTGTGGAAGCACACCTACTTTCACACACAACTTACCTTTATCTTTTTTGAGCTTCTCTGAAGACAGAGAAGATAAAACATGATGTATTATGGGTACTAGAACATGAAGACAGACTACATCCTCTCTATTCTGACCTCCTCTGTAGACAGTAGATAAAACATGATGTATTATGGGTACTAGAACATGAAGACAGACTACATCCTCTCTATTCTGACCTCCTCTGTAGACAGTAGATAAAACATGATGTATTATGGGTACTAGAACATGAAGACAGACAACATCCTCTCTATTCTGACCTCCTCTGTAGACAGTAGATAAAACATGATGTATTATGGGTACTAGAACATGAAGACAGACTACACCTCCCTATTCTGACCTCTGTTGACAGAAGATAAAACATGATGTATTATGGGTACTAGAACATAAAGACAGAGAACACATGTCCTCTATGTCCTTTGATAATGTTGAAAATCACATGAATATAGTAAACACAGAGTCAAAACTTACCCAGCTGTCCAGTCTGCTTTTGAAGATCATCTAGGGAGGGAAATATATTAACTCAACTTGTCAAAAATAAATATAGACATACAGACAGTAACATAGACAGAACATCAAGGGCCTGGTTCCTCTAGTCTACCCAGTACAGCCAGTAGAGGACTGGTCACACCTCAGAGCCTGGTTCCTCTGGTCTACCCAGTACAGCCAGTAGAGGACTGGTCACCCCTCAGAGCCTGGTTCCTCTGGTCTACCCAGTACAGCCAGTAGAGGACTGGTCACACCTCAGAGCCTGGTTCCTCTAGTCTACCCAGTACAGCCAGTAGAGGACTGGTGACACCTCAGAGCCTGGTTCCTCTCTACCCAGTACAGTCAGTAGAGGACTGGTGACACCTCAGAGCCTGGTTCCTCTGGTCTGCCCAGTACAGCCAGTAGAGGACTGGTCACCCTTCAGAGCCTGGATCCTCTCTACCAAGTACAGCCAGTAGAGGACTGGTCACCCTTCAGAGCCTGGTTCCTCTGGTCTACCCAGTACAGATAGTAGAGGACTGGTCACCCCTCAGAGCCTGGTTCCTCTCTACCCAGTACAGCCAGTAGAGGACTGGTCACCCTTCAGAGCCTGGATCCTCTCTACCAAGTACAGCCAGTAGAGGACTGGTCACCCTTCAGAGCCTGGTTCCTCTGGTCTACCCAGTACAGCCAGTAGAGGACTGGTCACCCCTCAGAGCCTGGTTCCTCTCTACCTAGTACAGTCAGTAGAGGACTGGTCAATCCTCAGAGCCTGGTTCCTCTCTAGGTTTCTTCCTGGGTTCCTGCCTTTCTAGGGAGTTTTTCCTAGCCACCGTGCTTCTACATCTGCATTGCTTGCTGTTTGGGGTTTTAGGCTGGGTTTCTGTACAGCACTTTGTGACATCGGCTGATGTAAAAGGGCTTCATAAATACATTTGATTGATCGATTGATGCTGGGCGATTAGGCCTGGCTCGCAGTCGGCATTCCAATTCGTCCCAAAGGTGTTCGATGGGGTTGAGGTCAGGGCTCTGTGCAGGCCAGTCAAGTTCTTCCACACCGATCTCAACAAACCCTTTCTGTATGGACCTGGCTTTGTGCAAGGGGACATTGTCATACTAAAACAGCGAAGGGCCTTCCCCAAACTGTTGAAACAAAGTTGTAAGCACATAATCTTCTAGAGTGTCATTGTATCCTGTAATGTTAAGATTTCCCTTCCCTGGAACTAAGGGGCCAGAACCATGAAAAACAGCCCCAGACCATTATTCCACCTCCACCAAACTTTACAGTTGGCACTATGCATTGGGGCAGGTAGTGTTCTCCTGGCATCCGCCAAACCCAGATTCATCTGTCAGACTGCCAGATGGTGAAGCGTGATTCTACACTCCTGAGAACATATTTCCACTAGTCCAGAGTCCAATGGCGGCGAGCTTTACACCACTCCACCTTACACTTGGCATTGAGCATGGTGATCTTAGGCTTGTGTGCGGCTGCTCAGCCATGGAAACCCATTTCATGAAGCTCCAGACAAACAGTTATTGTGTTGACGTTGCATCCAGAGGCAGTTGGGAACTCTGTAGTGAGTGTTGCAACCGAGGACAGACGATTTTTACACCCTTCAACACTTGCCGGTCTCATTCTGTGAGATTCTGTGGCCTACCACTAAACGGCTGACACATTTTTGCTCCTAGATGTTTCCACTCCACAATGACAGCACATACAGTTGACCGGGGCAGCTCTAGCAGGGCAGACACTTTACCAACTGACTTGTTGGAAAGGTGGCATCCTAAGACAGTGCCACGTTGAAAGTCACTGAGCTCTTCAGTAAGGCCATTCTACTGTCAGTGTTTGTCTATGGAGATTGCATGGCTGTGTGCTTGATTTTATACACATGTCAGCAAAGGGTGTGGCTGAAATAGCCAAATACACTAATTTAAATAGTTGTCCACATACTTTTGTATATATAGCATAGTTAATCAGTGTACTATATAGTGTAAATATTTTAAGGCAAGTGTTTTCACTTAAAAAATCATTGAATCATGAGATTCATACGGTATATATTTTTTAAGTTAAGTGCCTTCACTTAAATCAATGAAATACATGCAGTTGTGCAACTCACCCTTCTCTCTTGTGACATCATCTGGAGACAGAGAAGATAAAACATGATGTATTATGGGTACTAGAACAGACAGACAGACAGACAGACAGACAGACAGACAGACAGACAGACGAGACAGACAGACAGACAGACAGACAGACAGACAGACAGACAGACAGACAGACAGACAGACAGACAGACAGACAGACAGGAACACAAACAGACAGGAACACAGAGAGACAGAAAGGAACATAGACAGACAGACAGGAACATAGATAGACAGACAGACAGGAACATAGACAGACAGACACAGACACAAAAAGACACACACAGACACACACAGACAAACGTGAACACACACGTTAACACACAGACACACACAGACACACACTACTTACTCAGCAGTCCTTGTAGTCCATCTGGTGTAAAAATTAAATAAAGATAGTGAGATAGTGATAATTAAACACTCATTGAATCATGAGATTTATACACTACATGACCAAAAGTATGTGGACACCTGCTCATTGCACATCTCATTCCAAAATCATGGGCATTAATATGGAGTTGGTCCCCCTTTGCTGCTATAACAGCCTCCACTATTCTGGGAAGGCTTTCCACTAGATGATGGAACATTGCTGTGGGGACTTGCTTCCATTCAGCCACAAGAGCATTAGTGAGGTCTCCCTCTTTCTCTTCTCTCAGAGGACCTGAGGCCTAGGACCATGCCTCAAGACTATCTGGCCTGATGACTCCTTGCTGTCCCCCAGTCCACCTGGTTGTGCTGCTGCTCCAGTTTCAACTGTTCTGCCTGCGGCTATGGAACACTGACCTGTTCACCGGACGTGCTACCTGTCCCAGACCTGCTGTTTTCAACTCTCTAGAGACAGCAGGAGCGGTAGAGATACTCCGAATGATCGGCTATGAAAAGCAAACTGCCATTTACTCCTGAGGTGCTGACCTGTTGCACCTTCTACAACCACTGTGATTATTATTATTTGACCCTGCTGGTCATCTATGAACATTTGAACATCTTGGCCATGTACTGTTATAATCTCCACGTGGCAGAGCCAGAAGAGGACTGGCCACCCCTCAGAGCCTGGTTCCTCTGGTCTACCCAGTACAGCCAGAAGAGGACTGGCCACCCCTCAGAGCCTGGTTCCTCTGGTCTACCCAGTACAGCCAGAAGAGGACTGGCCACCTCTCAGAGCCTGGTTCCTCTCTACCCAGTACAGTCAGTAGAGGACTGGTCACCCCTCAGAGCCTGGTTCCTCTGGTCTACCCAGTACAGCCAGAAGAGGACTGGCCACCCCTCAGAGCCTGGTTCCTCTGGTCTACCCAGTACAGCCAGAAGAGGACTGGCCACCTCTCAGAGCCTGGTTCCTCTCTACCCAGTACAGTCAGTAGAGGACTGGCCACCCCTCATATCCTGGTTCCTCTGGTCTACCCAGTACAGCCAGAAGAGGACTGGCCACCTCTCAGAGCCTGGTTCCTCTCTACCCAGTACAGTCAGTAGAGGACTGGTCACCCCTCAGAGCCTGGTTCCTCTGGTCTACCCAGTACAGCCAGTAGAGGACTGGTCACCCCTCAGAGCCTGGTTCCTCTCTACCCAGTACAGTCAGTAGAGGACTGGTCACCCCTCAGAGCCTGGTTCCTCTCTAGGTTTCTTCCTAGGTTCCCGCCTTTCTAGGGAGTTTTTCCTAGCCACCGTGCTTCTACACCTGCATTGCTTTTTGTTTGGAGATTTAGGTTGGGTTTCTGTACAGCACTTTGTGACATCGGCTGATGTAAAAAGGGATTCATAAATACATTTGATTGATCGATGGATTCTGGGCGATAAGGCCTGGTTCGCAGTCGGCGGTCCAATTCATCCCAAAGGTGTTCGATGGGGTTGAGGTCAGGGCTCTGTGCAGGCCGGACATTGTCATACGAGCTTCAATGCCATACAACTCTCCTTCCGTGGCCTCCAACTGCTCCTAAATACAAGTAAAACTAAATGCATGCTCTTCAACCGATCGCTGCCTGCACTTGCCCGCCTGTCCAGCATCACTTCTCTGGACGGTTCTGACTTAGAATATGTGGACAACTACAAATACCTAGGTGTCTGGTTAGACTGTAAACTCTCCTTCCAGACTCACATCAAACATCTCCAATCCAAAGTTACATCTAGAATTGGCTTCCTATTTCGCAACAAAGCATCCTTCACTCATGCTGCCAAACATACCCTCGTAAAACTGACCATCCTACCAATCCTCGACTTCGGCGATGTCATTTACAAAATAGCATCCAATACCTTACGCAACAAGCTGGATGCAGTCTATCACAGTGCCATCCGTTTTGTCACCAAAGTCCCATATACTACCCACCACTGCGACCTGTACGCTCTCATTGGCTGGCCTTCGCTTCATAATCATCGCCAAACACACTGGCTCCAGGTCAACTACAAGACCCTGCTAGGTAAAGTCCCCCCTTATCTCCGCTCACTGGTCACCATAGCAGCACCCACCTGTAGCACGCGCTTCAGCAGGTATATCTCTCTGGTCACCCCCAAAGCCAATTCCTCCTTTGGCCGTCTCTCCTTCCAGTTCTCTGCCGCCAATGACTGGAACGAACTACAAAAATCTCTGAAACTGCAAACACTTATCTCCCTCACTAGCTTTAAGCACCAGCTGTCAGAGCAGCTCACAGATCACTCCACCTGTACATAGCCCATCTATAATTTATCCCAAACAACTACCTCTTCCCCTACTGTATTTATTTATTTTATTTATTTTGCTCCTTTGCACCCCATTATTTCTATTTCTACTTTGCACTTTCTTCTACAAATCTACCATTCCAGTGTTTTACTTGCTAAATTGTATTTACTCTGCCACCATGGCCTTTTTTGCCTTTACCTCCCTTATCTCACCTCATTTGCTCACATTGTATATAGTCTTATTTTTCTACTGTATTATTGATTGTATGTTGTTTTACTCCATGTGTAACTCTGTGTTGTTGTATATTGTCTAACTGCTTTGCTTTATCTTGGCCAGGTCGCAATTGTAAATGAAAACTTGTTCTCAACTTGCCTACCTGGTTAAATAAAGGTGAAATAAAAAATAAATAAATAAAATACTAAAATAGCGAAGGGCCTTCCCCAAACTGTTGCCACAAAGTTGGAAGCACAGAATCGTCTAGAATGTCATTGTATCCTGTAAGGTTAAGATTTGCCTTCACTGGAACTAAGGGGCCCGATCCATGAAAAACAGCCCCAGACCATTATTCCACCTCCACCAAACTTTACAGTTGTCACTATGCATTGGGGCAGGTAGTGTTCTCCTGGCATCCGCCAAACCCAGATTCATCTGTCAGACTGCCAGACGGTGAAGCGTGATTCATCACTCCTGCGAACGTATTTCCACTAGTCCAGAGTCCAATGGCGGCGAGCTTTACACCACTCCACCTTACGCTTGACATTGAGCATGGTGATCTTAGGCTTGTGTGCGTCTGCTCGGCCATGGAAACCCATTTCATGAAGCTCCAGACAAACAGTTATTGTGTTGACGTTGCATCCAGAGGCAGTTTGGAACTCTGTAGTGAGTGTTGCAACCGAGGACAGACGATTTTTACACGCTTCAACACTTGGCGGTCCCATTCTGTGAGATTCTGTGGCCTACCACTAAACGGCTGACACATTTTTGCTCCTAGATGTTTCCACTCCACAATAACAGCACTTACACTTGACCGGGGCAGCTCTAGCAGGGCAGAAACTTGACGAACTGACTTGTTGGAAAGGTGGCATCCTAAGACAGTGCCACGTTGAAAGTCACTGAGCTCTTCAGTAAGGCCATTCTACTGACGATGTTTGTCTATGGAGATTGCCTGGCTGTGTGCTTGATTTTATACACATGTCAGCAAATGGTGTGGCTGAAATTGCCAAATACACTAATTTAAATAGTTGTCCACATACTTTTGTATATATAGCGTACTTAATCAGTGTACAATATAGTGTAAATATTTTAAGGCAAGTTTTTTCACTTAAATAATCATTGAATCATGAGATTCATACACTATATATTTTTTAAGTTAAGTGCCTTCACTTAAATCAATGAAATACATGCAGTTGTGCAACTCACCCTTCTCTCTTGTGACATCATCTGGAGACAGAGAAGATAAAACATGATGAATATTGGTACTAGAACAGACAGACAGACAGACAGACAGACAGACAGACAGACAGACAGACAGACAGACAGACAGACAGACAGACAGACAGACAGACAGACAGACAGACAGACAGACAGACAGACAGACAGACAGACAGACAGACAGACAGACAGACAGACAGACAGACAGACAGGAACATAGACACACACTACTTACTCAGCTGTCCTTGTAGTCCATCTGGTGTAAAAAATTAAATAAAGATAGTGAGATAGTGATTTTTAAATAATCATTGAATCATGAGAATTATACACTACATGACCAAATGTATGTGGACACCTGCTATTATCTAACATTAGGTAGAAACACTACATGACCAAAAGTATGTGGACACCTGCTCATTGAACATCTCATTCCAAAATCATGGGCATTAATATGGAGTTGGTCCCCCTTTGCTGCTATAACAGCCTCCTCTCAATGTTGGAACATTGCTGTGGGGACTTGCTTCCACTCAACCACAAGAGCATTCGTAAGGTCAGGTACTGATGTTGGATGATTAGGCCTGGCTCGCAGTCGAGCGTTCCAATTCATCCCAAAGGTGTTCGATGGGGTTGAGGTCAGGGCTCTGTGCAGGCCAGTCAAGTTCTTCCATACCGATCTCAACAAACCATTTCTGTATGGACCTCGCTTTGTGCACTGGGACACTGTCATACTAAAACAGCGAAGGGCTTTCCCCAAACTGTTGCAACAAAGTTGGAAGCACAGAATCGTCTAGAATGTCATTGTATCCTGTCATGTTAAGATTTCCCTTCACTGGGACTAAGGGGCCCGAACCATGAAAAACAGCCCCAGACCATTATTCCACCTCCACCAAACTTTACAGTTGGCACTATGCATTGGGGCAGGTAGTGTTCTCCTGGCATCCTCAAACCCAGATTCATCTGTCGGAATGCCAGATGGTGAAGCGTGATTCATCACTCCAGAGAACGTATTTCCACTAGTCCAGAGTCCAATGGTGGCGAGCTTTACACCACTCCACCTTACACTTGGCATTGAGCATGGTGATCTTAGGCTTGTGTGCGTCTGCTCGGCCATGGAAATCCATTTCATGAAGCTCCAGACAAACAGTTATTGTGTTGACGTTGCATCCAGAGGCAGTTTGGAACTCTGTAGTGAGTGTTGCAACCGAGGACAGATGATTTTTACACGCTTCAACACATGGCGGTCCCATTCTGTGAGATTCTGTGGCCTACCACTAAACGGCTGACACATTTTTGCTCCTAGATGTTTCCACTCCACAATAACAGCACTTACACTTGACCGGGGCAGCTCTAGCAGGGCAGAAACTTGACGAACTGACTTGTTGGAAAGGTGGCATCCTAAGACAGTGCCACATTGAAAGTCACTGAGCTCTTCAGTAAGGCCATTCTACTGACAATGTTTGTCTATGGAGATTGCATGGCTGTGTGCTTGATTTTATACACATGTCAGCAAATGGTGTGGCTGAAATAGCCAAATACACTAATTTAAATAGTTGTCCACATACTTTTGTATATATAGCGTACTTAATCAGTGTACTATATAGTGTAAATATTTTAAGGCAAGTGTTTTCACTTAAAAAATCATTGAATCATGAGATTCATACAGTATATATTTTTTAAGTTAAGTGCCTTCACTTAAATCAATGAAATACATGCAGTTGTGCAACTCACCCTTCTCTCTTGTGACATCATCTGGAGACAGAGAAGATAAAACATGATGAATATTGGTACTAGAACAGACAGACAGACAGACAGACAGACAGACAGACAGACAGACAGACAGACAGACAGACAGACAGACAGACAGACAGACAGACAGACAGACAGACAGACAGACAGACAGACAGACAGACAGACAGACGAAAGGAACACAGACAGACAGACAGACAGACAGACAGACAGACAGACAGACAGACAGACAGACAGACAGACAGACAGACAGACAGACAGACAGACAGACAGACAGACAGACAGACAGACAGACAGGAACACAGTTTTCACTTACATTAATGAAATACATGCATGCAGGTGTGGAAGCACACAGACTTTCACACACAACTTACCTTTATCTTTACTGAGCATCTCTGTAGACAGATGATAAAACAAGATGTATTATGAATACTAGAACATGAAGACAGACTACATCCTCTCTCTTCTGACTTCCGCTGTAGTGTAATATATAGTGTAGTTAACCAGTGTAATATATAGTGTAGTTAACCAGTGTAGTATATAGTGTAGTTAATCAGTGTAATGTATAGTGCAATTAATATATAGTGCAGTTCACCAGTGTATTATATAGTGTAGTTAATCAGTGTATTATATAGTGTAGTTAACCATTGTAATATATAGTGTAATATATAGTGTAGTTAACCAGTGTATTATATAGTGTAGTTAACCATTGTAATATATAGTGTAATATATAGTGTAGTTAACCAGTCTAATATATAGTGTAGTTAACCAGTGTAATATATAGTGTAGTTAACCAGTGTAATATATAGTGTAGTTAATCAGTGTAATGTATAGTGCAATTAATATATAGTACAGTTAACCAGTGTATTATATAGTGTAGTTAATCAGTGTATTATATAGTTTAGTTAATCAGTGTAATATATAGTGTAATATATAGTGTAGTTAACCTGTGTAATATATAGTGTAGTTAATCAGTGTAATATATAGTGTAGTTAATGAGTGTAATATATAGTGTAGTTAATATATAGTGTAGTTAATCAGTGTAATATTTAGTGTAGTTAACCAGAGTAATATATAGTGTAGTTAATCAGTGTAATATATAGTGTATTTAATCAGTGTAGTATATAGTGTATATAGTTAGTCAGTGTAATATATAGTGTATATAGTTAACCAGTGTAATATATAGTGTAGTTAATCAGTATAATATATAGTGTAATATATAGTGTAGTTAATCAGTGTAATATATAGTGTAGTTAATCAGTGTAATATATAGTGTAGTTAACCAGTGTCATATATAGTGTAGTTAACCAGTCTAATATATAGTGTAGTTAATCAGTATAATATATAGTGTAGTTAATTAGTATAATATATAGTGTAGTTAACCAGTGTAATATATAGTGTATTATATAGTGTAGTTAATCAGTGTAATATAAAGTGTAATATATAGTGTAGTTAATCAGTGTAATATATAGTGTAATATATAGTGTAGTTAATCAGTGTAATATAAAGTGCAATATATAGGAACATAGACAGATGTAGATAAAACATGATGTATTATGGGTACTAGAACATGAAGACAGACTACATCCTCTCTATTCTGACCTCCTCTGTAGACAGTAGATAAAACATGATGTATTATGGGTACTAGAACATGAAGACAGACTACATCCTCTCTATTCTGACCTCCTCTGTAGACAGTAGATAAAACATGATGAATTATGGGTAATTTCCTCTATTTCCTTTGATAATGTTGGTAATGTTGAGAATTACATGAATATAACAAAACACAGAGACAACATTTACCCAGCTGTCCAGTAAGGTTTTGATTGAGTTCATCTAGGGGGGAGAAATATATTCACTCAACTTGTCAAAAATATATATATAGACAGACAGACAGACAGGAACACAGACAGACAGACAGACAGACAGACAGACAGACAGACAGACAGACAGACAGACAGACAGACAGACAGACAGACAGACAGACAGACAGACAGACAGACAGACAGACAGACAGACAGACAGACAGACAGACAGGAAAATAGACTGACAGTCAGGAACATAGACTGTCAGACAGGTACATAGACTGACAGGCAGGTACATAGACAGACAGGAACAAATCAGACAGACAGACAGAAAGGAACATAGACAGACAGGAACACAGACAGACAGACAGACAGACAGACAGACAGACAGACAGACAGACAGACAGACAGACAGACAGACAGACAGACAGACAGACAGACAGACAGACAGACAGACAGACAGACAGACAGACAGACAGACAGACAGACAGACAGACAGACAGGAACATGAGCAGACATGAACATAGACAGACAGACATGAACACAGACAGACAGACAGACAGGAACATAGCTGTCTATGTAGTTAACCAGTTTAATATATAGTGTAGTGAACCAGTTTAATATATAGTGTAGTTAATCAGTATAATATATAGTCCAGTTAATCAGTGTAATATATAGTGCAGTTAATCAGTGTAATATATATTGTAATATATAGTGTAGTTAATCAGTGTAATATATAGTGTAGTTAATCAGTATAATATATAGTGTAGTTAACCAGTTTAATGAAATAATCATTGAATGATATTTTTTAAGGAGAAGCTGGAAGCTATAAAAGTCTGTATGTAATCCCATTATATTATTTATATTAGTTTATTCAGAAAAACACCAGGACAGACTTTCACACACAACTCACCAATCTGCTTTTTGGCCGCCACTGTAGACAGAAGACAGAGAAGAAAAAACATGATGTATTATGGGTACTGGAACATGAAGACAGACAACATCCTCTCTATTCTGACCTCCTCTGTAGACAGTAGATAAAACATGATGTATTATGGGTACTAGAACATGAAGACAGACTACACCTCCCTATTCTGACCTCTGTTGACAGAAGATAAAACATGATGTATTATGGGTACTAGAACATAAAGACAGAGAACACATGTCCTCTATGTCCTTTGATAATGTTGAAAATCACATGAATATAGTAAACACAGAGTCAAAACTTACCCAGCTGTCCAGTCTGCTTTTGAAGATCATCTAGGGAGGGAAATATATTAACTCAACTTGTCAAAAATAAATATAGACATACAGACAGTAACATAGACAGAACATCAAGGGCCTGGTTCCTCTAGTCTACCCAGTACAGCCAGTAGAGGACTGGTCACACCTCAGAGCCTGGTTCCTCTCTACCCAGTACAGCCAGTAGAGGACTGGTCACCCCTCAGAGCCTGGTTCCTCTGGTCTACCCAGTACAGCCAGTAGAGGACTGGTGACACCTCAGAGCCTGGTTCCTCTAGTCTACCCAGTACAGCCAGTAGAGGACTGGTGACACCTCAGAGCCTGGTTCCTCTGGTCTGCCCAGTACAGCCAGTAGAGGACTGGTCACCCTTCAGAGCCTGGATCCTCTCTACCAAGTACAGCCAGTAGAGGACTGGTCACCCTTCAGAGCCTGGTTCCTCTGGTCTACCCAGTACAGATAGTAGAGGACTGGTCACCCCTCAGAGCCTGGTTCCTCTCTACCCAGTACAGCCAGTAGAGGACTGGTCACCCTTCAGAGCCTGGATCCTCTCTACCAAGTACAGCCAGTAGAGGACTGGTCACCCTTCAGAGCCTGGTTCCTCTGGTCTACCCAGTACAGCCAGTAGAGGACTGGTCACCCCTCAGAGCCTGGTTCCTCTCTACCTAGTACAGTCAGTAGAGGACTGGTCAATCCTCAGAGCCTGGTTCCTCTCTAGGTTTCTTCCTGGGTTCCTGCCTTTCTAGGGAGTTTTTCCTAGCCACCGTTCTTCTACATCTGCATTGCTTGCTGTTTGGGGTTTTAGGCTGGGTTTCTGTACAGCACTTTGTGACATCGGCTGATGTAAAAAGGGCTTCATAAATACATTTGATTGATCGATTGATGCTGGGCGATTAGGCCTGGCTCGCAGTCGGCATTCCAATTCGTCCCAAAGGTGTTCGATGGGGTTGAGGTCAGGGCTCTGTGCAGGCCAGTCAAGTTCTTCCACACCGATCTCAACAAACCCTTTCTGTATGGACCTGGCTTTGTGCAAGGGGACATTGTCATACTAAAACAGCGAAGGGCCTTCCCCAAACTGTTGAAACAAAGTTGTAAGCACATAATCTTCTAGAGTGTCATTGTATCCTGTAATGTTAAGATTTCCCTTCCCTGGAACTAAGGGGCCAGAACCATGAAAAACAGCCCCAGACCATTATTCCACCTCCACCAAACTTTACAGTTGGCACTATGCATTGGGGCAGGTAGTGTTCTCCTGGCATCCGCCAAACCCAGATTCATCTGTCAGACTGCCAGATGGTGAAGCGTGATTCTACACTCCTGAGAACATATTTCCACTAGTCCAGAGTCCAATGGCGGCGAGCTTTACACCACTCCACCTTACACTTGGCATTGAGCATGGTGATCTTAGGCTTGTGTGCGGCTGCTCAGCCATGGAAACCCATTTCATGAAGCTCCAGACAAACAGTTATTGTGTTGACGTTGCATCCAGAGGCAGTTGGGAACTCTGTAGTGAGTGTTGCAACCGAGGACAGACGATTTTTACACCCTTCAACACTTGCCGGTCTCATTCTGTGAGATTCTGTGGCCTACCACTAAACGGCTGACACATTTTTGCTCCTAGATGTTTCCACTCCACAATGACAGCACATACAGTTGACCGGGGCAGCTCTAGCAGGGCAGACACTTTACCAACTGACTTGTTGGAAAGGTGGCATCCTAAGACAGTGCCACGTTGAAAGTCACTGAGCTCTTCAGTAAGGCCATTCTACTGTCAGTGTTTGTCTATGGAGATTGCATGGCTGTGTGCTTGATTTTATACACATGTCAGCAAAGGGTGTGGCTGAAATAGCCAAATACACTAATTTAAATAGTTGTCCACATACTTTTGTATATATAGCATAGTTAATCAGTGTACTATATAGTGTAAATATTTTAAGGCAAGTGTTTTCACTTAAAAAATCATTGAATCATGAGATTCATACAGTATATATTTTTTAAGTTAAGTGCCTTCACTTAAATCAATGAAATACATGCAGTTGTGCAACTCACCCTTCTCTCTTGTGACATCATCTGGAGACAGAGAAGATAAAACATGATGTATTATGGGTACTAGAACAGACAGACAGACAGACAGACAGACAGACAGACAGACAGACAGACAGACAGACAGACAGACAGACAGACAGACAGACAGACAGACAGACAGACAGACAGACAGACAGACAGACAGACAGACAGACAGGAACACAAACAGACAGGAACACAGAGAGACAGAAAGGAACATAGACAGACAGACAGGAACATAGATAGACAGACAGACAGGAACATAGACAGACAGACACAGACACAAAAAGACACACACAGACACACACAGACAAACGTGAACACACACGTTAACACACAGACACACACACACACACACACTACTTACTCAGCAGTCCTTGTAGTCCATCTGGTGTAAAAATTAAATAAAGATAGTGAGATAGTGATAATTAAACACTCATTGAATCATGAGATTTATACACTACATGACCAAAAGTATGTGGACACCTGCTCATTGCACATCTCATTCCAAAATCATGGGCATTAATATGGAGTTGGTCCCCCTTTGCTGCTATAACAGCCTCCACTATTCTGGGAAGGCTTTCCACTAGATGATGGAACATTGCTGTGGGGACTTGCTTCCATTCAGCCACAAGAGCATTAGTGAGGTCTCCCTCTTTCTCTTCTCTCAGAGGACCTGAGGCCTAGGACCATGCCTCAAGACTATCTGGCCTGATGACTCCTTGCTGTCCCCCAGTCCACCTGGTTGTGCTGCTGCTCCAGTTTCAACTGTTCTGCCTGCGGCTATGGAACACTGACCTGTTCACCGGACGTGCTACCTGTCCCAGACCTGCTGTTTTCAACTCTCTAGAGACAGCAGGAGCGGTAGAGATACTCCGAATGATCGGCTATGAAAAGCAAACTGCCATTTACTCCTGAGGTGCTGACCTGTTGCACCCTCTACAACCACTGTGATTATTATTATTTGACCCTGCTGGTCATCTATGAACATTTGAACATCTTGGCCATGTACTGTTATAATCTCCACGTGGCAGAGCCAGAAGAGGACTGGCCACCCCTCAGAGCCTGGTTCCTCTGGTCTACCCAGTACAGCCAGAAGAGGACTGGCCACCCCTCAGAGCCTGGTTCCTCTGGTCTACCCAGTACAGCCAGAAGAGGACTGGCCACCTCTCAGAGCCTGGTTCCTCTCTACCCAGTACAGTCAGTAGAGGACTGGTCACCCCTCAGAGCCTGGTTCCTCTGGTCTACCCAGTACAGCCAGAAGAGGACTGGCCACCCCTCAGAGCCTGGTTCCTCTGGTCTACCCAGTACAGCCAGAAGAGGACTGGCCACCTCTCAGAGCCTGGTTCCTCTCTACCCAGTACAGTCAGTAGAGGACTGGCCACCCCTCATATCCTGGTTCCTCTGGTCTACCCAGTACAGCCAGAAGAGGACTGGCCACCTCTCAGAGCCTGGTTCCTCTCTACCCAGTACAGTCAGTAGAGGACTGGTCACCCCTCAGAGCCTGGTTCCTCTGGTCTACCCAGTACAGCCAGTAGAGGACTGGTCACCCCTCAGAGCCTGGTTCCTCTCTACCCAGTACAGTCAGTAGAGGACTGGTCACCCCTCAGAGCCTGGTTCCTCTCTAGGTTTCTTCCTAGGTTCCCGCCTTTCTAGGGGAGTTTTTCCTAGCCACCGTGCTTCTACACCTGCATTGCTTTTTGTTTGGAGATTTAGGTTGGGTTTCTGTACAGCACTTTGTGACATCGGCTGATGTAAAAGGGATTCATAAATACATTTGATTGATCGATGGATTCTGGGCGATAAGGCCTGGTTCGCAGTCGGCGGTCCAATTCATCCCAAAGGTGTTCGATGGGGTTGAGGTCAGGGCTCTGTGCAGGCCGGACATTGTCATACGAGCTTCAATGCCATACAACTCTCCTTCCGTGGCCTCCAACTGCTCCTAAATACAAGTAAAACTAAATGCATGCTCTTCAACCGATCGCTGCCTGCACTTGCCCGCCTGTCCAGCATCACTTCTCTGGACGGTTCTGACTTAGAATATGTGGACAACTACAAATACCTAGGTGTCTGGTTAGACTGTAAACTCTCCTTCCAGACTCACATCAAACATCTCCAATCCAAAGTTACATCTAGAATTGGCTTCCTATTTCGCAACAAAGCATCCTTCACTCATGCTGCCAAACATACCCTCGTAAAACTGACCATCCTACCAATCCTCGACTTCGGCGATGTCATTTACAAAATAGCATCCAATACCTTACGCAACAAGCTGGATGCAGTCTATCACAGTGCCATCCGTTTTGTCACCAAAGTCCCATATACTACCCACCACTGCGACCTGTACGCTCTCATTGGCTGGCCTTCGCTTCATAATCGTCGCCAAACACACTGGCTCCAGGTCAACTACAAGACCCTGCTAGGTAAAGTCCCCCCTTATCTCCGCTCACTGGTCACCATAGCAGCACCCACCTGTAGCACGCGCTTCAGCAGGTATATCTCTCTGGTCACCCCCAAAGCCAATTCCTCCTTTGGCCGTCTCTCCTTCCAGTTCTCTGCCGCCAATGACTGGAACGAACTACAAAAATCTCTGAAACTGCAAACACTTATCTCCCTCACTAGCTTTAAGCACCAGCTGTCAGAGCAGCTCACAGATCACTCCACCTGTACATAGCCCATCTATAATTTATCCCAAACAACTACCTCTTCCCCTACTGTATTTATTTATTTTATTTATTTTGCTCCTTTGCACCCCCATTATTTCTATTTCTACTTTGCACTTTCTTCTACAAATCTACCATTCCAGTGTTTTACTTGCTAAATTGTATTTACTCTGCCACCATGGCCTTTTTGCCTTTACCTCCCTTATCTCACCTCATTTGCTCACATTGTATATAGTCTTATTTTTCTACTGTATTATTGATTGTATGTTGTTTTACTCCATGTGTAACTCTGTGTTGTTGTATATTGTCTAACTGCTTTGCTTTATCTTGGCCAGGTCGCAATTGTAAATGAAAACTTGTTCTCAACTTGCCTACCTGGTTAAATAAAGGTGAAATAAAAAATAAATAAATAAAATACTAAAATAGCGAAGGGCCTTCCCCAAACTGTTGCCACAAAGTTGGAAGCACAGAATCGTCTAGAATGTCATTGTATCCTGTAAGGTTAAGATTTGCCTTCACTGGAACTAAGGGGCCCGATCCATGAAAAACAGCCCCAGACCATTATTCCACCTCCACCAAACTTTACAGTTGTCACTATGCATTGGGGCAGGTAGTGTTCTCCTGGCATCCGCCAAACCCAGATTCATCTGTCAGACTGCCAGACGGTGAAGCGTGATTCATCACTCCTGCGAACGTATTTCCACTAGTCCAGAGTCCAATGGCGGCGAGCTTTACACCACTCCACCTTACGCTTGACATTGAGCATGGTGATCTTAGGCTTGTGTGCGTCTGCTCGGCCATGGAAACCCATTTCATGAAGCTCCAGACAAACAGTTATTGTGTTGACGTTGCATCCAGAGGCAGTTTGGAACTCTGTAGTGAGTGTTGCAACCGAGGACAGACGATTTTTACACGCTTCAACACTTGGCGGTCCCATTCTGTGAGATTCTGTGGCCTACCACTAAACGGCTGACACATTTTTGCTCCTAGATGTTTCCACTCCACAATAACAGCACTTACACTTGACCGGGGCAGCTCTAGCAGGGCAGAAACTTGACGAACTGACTTGTTGGAAAGGTGGCATCCTAAGACAGTGCCACGTTGAAAGTCACTGAGCTCTTCAGTAAGGCCATTCTACTGACGATGTTTGTCTATGGAGATTGCCTGGCTGTGTGCTTGATTTTATACACATGTCAGCAAATGGTGTGGCTGAAATTGCCAAATACACTAATTTAAATAGTTGTCCACATACTTTTGTATATATAGCGTACTTAATCAGTGTACAATATAGTGTAAATATTTTAAGGCAAGTTTTTTTCACTTAAATAATCATTGAATCATGAGATTCATACACTATATATTTTTTAAGTTAAGTGCCTTCACTTAAATCAATGAAATACATGCAGTTGTGCAACTCACCCTTCTCTCTTGTGACATCATCTGGAGACAGAGAAGATAAAACATGATGAATATTGGTACTAGAACAGACAGACAGACAGACAGACAGACAGACAGACAGACAGACAGACAGACAGACAGACAGACAGACAGACAGACAGACAGACAGACAGACAGACAGACAGACAGACAGACAGACAGACAGACAGACAGACAGACAGACAGACAGACAGACAGACAGACAGGAACATAGACACACACTACTTACTCAGCTGTCCTTGTAGTCCATCTGGTGTAAAAATTAAATAAAGATAGTGAGATAGTGATTTTTAAATAATCATTGAATCATGAGAATTATACACTACATGACCAAATGTATGTGGACACCTGCTATTATCTAACATTAGGTAGAAACACTACATGACCAAAAGTATGTGGACACCTGCTCATTGAACATCTCATTCCAAAATCATGGGCATTAATATGGAGTTGGTCCCCCTTTGCTGCTATAACAGCCTCCTCTCAATGTTGGAACATTGCTGTGGGGACTTGCTTCCACTCAACCACAAGAGCATTCGTAAGGTCAGGTACTGATGTTGGATGATTAGGCCTGGCTCGCAGTCGGCGTTCCAATTCATCCCAAAGGTGTTCGATGGGGTTGAGGTCAGGGCTCTGTGCAGGCCAGTCAAGTTCTTCCATACCGATCTCAACAAACCATTTCTGTATGGACCTCGCTTTGTGCACTGGGACACTGTCATACTAAAACAGCGAAGGGCTTTCCCCAAACTGTTGCAACAAAGTTGGAAGCACAGAATCGTCTAGAATGTCATTGTATCCTGTCATGTTAAGATTTCCCTTCACTGGGACTAAGGGGCCCGAACCATGAAAAACAGCCCCAGACCATTATTCCACCTCCACCAAACTTTACAGTTGGCACTATGCATTGGGGCAGGTAGTGTTCTCCTGGCATCCTCAAACCCAGATTCATCTGTCGGAATGCCAGATGGTGAAGCGTGATTCATCACTCCAGAGAACGTATTTCCACTAGTCCAGAGTCCAATGGTGGCGAGCTTTACACCACTCCACCTTACACTTGGCATTGAGCATGGTGATCTTAGGCTTGTGTGCGTCTGCTCGGCCATGGAAATCCATTTCATGAAGCTCCAGACAAACAGTTATTGTGTTGACGTTGCATCCAGAGGCAGTTTGGAACTCTGTAGTGAGTGTTGCAACCGAGGACAGATGATTTTTACACGCTTCAACACATGGCGGTCCCATTCTGTGAGATTCTGTGGCCTACCACTAAACGGCTGACACATTTTTGCTCCTAGATGTTTCCACTCCACAATAACAGCACTTACACTTGACCGGGGCAGCTCTAGCAGGGCAGAAACTTGACGAACTGACTTGTTGGAAAGGTGGCATCCTAAGACAGTGCCACATTGAAAGTCACTGAGCTCTTCAGTAAGGCCATTCTACTGACAATGTTTGTCTATGGAGATTGCATGGCTGTGTGCTTGATTTTATACACATGTCAGCAAATGGTGTGGCTGAAATAGCCAAATACACTAATTTAAATAGTTGTCCACATACTTTTGTATATATAGCGTACTTAATCAGTGTACTATATAGTGTAAATATTTTAAGGCAAGTGTTTTCACTTAAAAAATCATTGAATCATGAGATTCATACAGTATATATTTTTTAAGTTAAGTGCCTTCACTTAAATCAATGAAATACATGCAGTTGTGCAACTCACCCTTCTCTCTTGTGACATCATCTGGAGACAGAGAAGATAAAACATGATGAATATTGGTACTAGAACAGACAGACAGACAGACAGACAGACAGACAGACAGACAGACAGACAGACAGACAGACAGACGGACAGACAGACAGACAGACAGACAGACAGACAGACAGACAGACAGACAGACAGACAGACAGACAGACAGACAGACAGACAGACAGACAGACAGGAACACAGACAGACAGACAGACAGACAGACAGACAGACAGACAGACAGACAGACAGACAGACAGACAGACAGACAGACAGACAGACAGACAGACAGACAGACAGACAGACAGACAGGAACACAGTTTTCACTTACATTAATGAAATACATGCATGCAGGTGTGGAAGCACACAGACTTTCACACACAACTTACCTTTATCTTTACTGAGCATCTCTGTAGACAGATGATAAAACAAGATGTATTATGAATACTAGAACATGAAGACAGACTACATCCTCTCTCTTCTGACTTCCGCTGTAGTGTAATATATAGTGTAGTTAACCAGTGTAATATATAGTGTAGTTAACCAGTGTAGTATATAGTGTAGTTAATCAGTGTAATGTATAGTGCAATTAATATATAGTGCAGTTCACCAGTGTATTATATAGTGTAGTTAATCAGTGTATTATATAGTGTAGTTAACCATTGTAATATATAGTGTAATATATAGTGTAGTTAACCAGTGTATTATATAGTGTAGTTAACCATTGTAATATATAGTGTAATATATAGTGTAGTTAACCAGTCTAATATATAGTGTAGTTAACCAGTGTAATATATAGTGTAGTTAACCAGTGTAATATATAGTGTAGTTAATCAGTGTAATGTATAGTGCAATTAATATATAGTACAGTTAACCAGTGTATTATATAGTGTAGTTAATCAGTGTATTATATAGTTTAGTTAATCAGTGTAATATATAGTGTAATATATAGTGTAGTTAACCTGTGTAATATATAGTGTAGTTAATCAGTGTAATATATAGTGTAGTTAATGAGTGTAATATATAGTGTAGTTAATATATAGTGTAGTTAATCAGTGTAATATTTAGTGTAGTTAACCAGAGTAATATATAGTGTAGTTAATCAGTGTAATATATAGTGTATTTAATCAGTGTAGTATATAGTGTATATAGTTAGTCAGTGTAATATATAGTGTATATAGTTAACCAGTGTAATATATAGTGTAGTTAATCAGTATAATATATAGTGTAATATATAGTATAGTTAATCAGTGTAATATATAGTGTAGTTAATCAGTGTAATATATAGTGTAGTTAACCAGTGTCATATATAGTGTAGTTAACCAGTCTAATATATAGTGTAGTTAATCAGTATAATATATAGTGTAGTTAATCAGTATAATATATAGTGTAGTTAACCAGTGTAATATATAGTGTATTATATAGTGTAGTTAATCAGTGTAATATAAAGTGTAATATATAGTGTAGTTAATCAGTGTAATATATAGTGTAATATATAGTGTAGTTAATCAGTGTAATATAAAGTGCAATATATAGGAACATAGACAGATGTAGATAAAACATGATGTATTATGGGTACTAGAACATGAAGACAGACTACATCCTCTCTATTCTGACCTCCTCTGTAGACAGTAGATAAAACATGATGTATTATGGGTACTAGAACATGAAGACAGACTACATCCTCTCTATTCTGACCTCCTCTGTAGACAGTAGATAAAACATGATGAATTATGGGTAATTTCCTCTATTTCCTTTGATAATGTTGGTAATGTTGAGAATTACATGAATATAACAAAACACAGAGACAACATTTACCCAGCTGTCCAGTAAGGTTTTGATTGAGTTCATCTAGGGGGAGAAATATATTCACTCAACTTGTCAAAAATATATATATAGACAGACAGACAGACAGGAACACAGACAGACAGACAGACAGACAGACAGACAGACAGACAGACAGACAGACAGACAGACAGACAGACAGACAGACAGACAGACAGACAGACAGACAGACGAGACAGACAGACAGACAGACAGACAGACAGACAGACAGACAGACAGACAGACAGACAGACAGGAAAATAGACTGACAGTCAGGAACATAGACTGTCAGACAGGTACATAGACTGACAGGCAGGTACATAGACAGACAGGAACAAATCAGACAGACAGACAGAAAGGAACATAGACAGACAGGAACACAGACAGACAGACAGACAGACAGACAGACAGACAGACAGACAGACAGACAGACAGACAGACAGACAGACAGACAGACAGACAGGAACATGAGCAGACATGAACATAGACAGACAGACATGAACACAGACAGACAGACAGACAGGAACATAGCTGTCTATGTAGTTAACCAGTTTAATATATAGTGTAGTGAACCAGTTTAATATATAGTGTAGTTAATCAGTATAATATATAGTCCAGTTAATCAGTGTAATATATAGTGCAGTTAATCAGTGTAATATATATTGTAATATATAGTGTAGTTAATCAGTGTAATATATAGTGTAGTTAATCAGTATAATATATAGTGTAGTTAACCAGTTTAATGAAATAATCATTGAATGATATTTTTTTAAGGAGAAGCTGGAAGCTATAAAAGTCTGTATGTAATCCCATTATATTATTTATATTAGTTTATTCAGAAAAACACCAGGACAGACTTTCACACACAACTCACCAATCTGCTTTTTTGGCCGCCACTGTAGACAGAAGACAGAGAAGAAAAAAACATGATGTATTATGGGTACTGGAACATGAAGACAGACAACATCCTCTCTATTCTGACCTCCTCTGTAGACAGTAGATAAAACATGATGTATTATGGGTACTAGAACATGAAGACAGACTACACCTCCCTATTCTGACCTCTGTTGACAGAAGATAAAACATGATGTATTATGGGTACTAGAACATAAAGACAGAGAACACATGTCCTCTATGTCCTTTGATAATGTTGAAAATCACATGAATATAGTAAACACAGAGTCAAAACTTACCCAGCTGTCCAGTCTGCTTTTGAAGATCATCTAGGGAGGGAAATATATTAACTCAACTTGTCAAAAATAAATATAGACATACAGACAGTAACATAGACAGAACATCAAGGGCCTGGTTCCTCTAGTCTACCCAGTACAGCCAGTAGAGGACTGGTCACACCTCAGAGCCTGGTTCCTCTCTACCCAGTACAGCCAGTAGAGGACTGGTCACCCCTCAGAGCCTGGTTCCTCTGGTCTGCCCAGTACAGCCAATAGAGGACTGGTCACCCCTCAGAGCCTGGTTCCTCTCTACCCAGTACAGCCAGTAGAGGACTGGTCACACCTCAGAGCCTGGTTCCTCTCTACCCAGTACAGTCAGTAGAGGACTGGTGACACCTCAGAGCCTGGTTCCTCTGGTCTGCCCAGTACAGCCAGTAGAGGACTGGTCACCCTTCAGAGCCTGGATCCTCTCTACCAAGTACAGCCAGTAGAGGACTGGTCACCCTTCAGAGCCTGGTTCCTCTGGTCTACCCAGTACAGATAGTAGAGGACTGGTCACCCCTCAGAGCCTGGTTCCTCTCTACCCAGTACAGCCAGTAGAGGACTGGTCACACCTCAGAGCCTGGTTCCTCTCTACCCAGTACAGTCAGTAGAGGACTGGTGACACCTCAGAGCCTGGTTCCTCTGGTCTGCCCAGTACAGCCAGTAGAGGACTGGTCACCCTTCAGAGCCTGGATCCTCTCTACCAAGTACAGCCAGTAGAGGACTGGTCACCCTTCAGAGCCTGGTTCCTCTGGTCTACCCAGTACAGAAAGTAGAGGACTGGTCACCCCTCAGAGCCTGGTTCCTCTCTACCCAGTACAGCCAGTAGAGGACTGGTCACCCTTCAGAGCCTGGATCCTCTCTACCAAGTACAGCCAGTAGAGGACTGGTCACCCTTCAGAGCCTGGTTCCTCTGGTCTACCCAGTACAGCCAGTAGAGGACTGGTCACCCCTCAGAGCCTGGTTCCTCTCTACCTAGTACAGTCAGTAGAGGACTGGTCAATCCTCAGAGCCTGGTTCCTCTCTAGGTTTCTTCCTGGGTTCCTGCCTTTCTAGGGAGTTTTTCCTAGCCACCGTTCTTCTACATCTGCATTGCTTGCTGTTTGGGGTTTTAGGCTGGGTTTCTGTACAGCACTTTGTGACATCGGCTGATGTAAAAAGGGCTTCATAAATACATTTGATTGATCGATTGATGCTGGGCGATTAGGCCTGGCTCGCAGTCGGCATTCCAATTCGTCCCAAAGGTGTTCGATGGGGGTTGAGGTCAGGGCTCTGTGCAGGCCAGTCAAGTTCTTCCACACCCGATCTCAACAAACCCTTTCTGTATGGACCTGGCTTTGTGCAAGGGGACATTGTCATACTAAAACAGCGAAGGGCCTTCCCCAAACTGTTGAAACAAAGTTGTAAGCACATAATCTTCTAGAGTGTCATTGTATCCTGTAATGTTAAGATTTCCCTTCCCTGGAACTAAGGGGCCAGAACCATGAAAAACAGCCCCAGACCATTATTCCACCTCCACCAAACTTTACAGTTGGCACTATGCATTGGGGCAGGTAGTGTTCTCCTGGCATCCGCCAAACCCAGATTCATCTGTCAGACTGCCAGATGGTGAAGCGTGATTCTACACTCCTGAGAACATATTTCCACTAGTCCAGAGTCCAATGGCGGCGAGCTTTACACCACTCCACCTTACACTTGGCATTGAGCATGGTGATCTTAGGCTTGTGTGCGGCTGCTCAGCCATGGAAACCCATTTCATGAAGCTCCAGACAAACAGTTATTGTGTTGACGTTGCATCCAGAGGCAGTTGGGAACTCTGTAGTGAGTGTTGCAACCGAGGACAGACGATTTTTACACCCTTCAACACTTGCCGGTCTCATTCTGTGAGATTCTGTGGCCTACCACTAAACGGCTGACACATTTTTGCTCCTAGATGTTTCCACTCCACAATGACAGCACATACAGTTGACCGGGGCAGCTCTAGCAGGGCAGACACTTTACCAACTGACTTGTTGGAAAGGTGGCATCCTAAGACAGTGCCACGTTGAAAGTCACTGAGCTCTTCAGTAAGGCCATTCTACTGTCAGTGTTTGTCTATGGAGATTGCATGGCTGTGTGCTTGATTTTATACACATGTCAGCAAAGGGTGTGGCTGAAATAGCCAAATACACTAATTTAAATAGTTGTCCACATACTTTTGTATATATAGCATAGTTAATCAGTGTACTATATAGTGTAAATATTTTAAGGCAAGTGTTTTCACTTAAAAATCATTGAATCATGAGATTCATACAGTATATATTTTTTAAGTTAAGTGCCTTCACTTAAATCAATGAAATACATGCAGTTGTGCAACTCACCCTTCTCTCTTGTGACATCATCTGGAGACAGAGAAGATAAAACATGATGTATTATGGGTACTAGAACAGACAGACAGACAGACAGACAGACAGACAGACAGACAGACAGACAGACAGACAGACAGACAGACAGACAGACGGACAGACAGACAGACAGACAGACAGACAGACAGACAGACAGACAGACAGACAGACAGACAGACAGGAACACAAACAGACAGGAACACAGAGAGACAGAAAGGAACATAGACAGACAGACAGGAACATAGATAGACAGACAGACAGGAACATAGACAGACAGACACAGACACAAAAAGACACACACAGACACACACAGACAAACGTGAACACACGTTAACACACAGACACACACAGACACACACTACTTACTCAGCAGTCCTTGTAGTCCATCTGGTGTAAAAATTAAATAAAGATAGTGAGATAGTGATAATTAAACACTCATTGAATCATGAGATTTATACACTACATGACCAAAAGTATGTGGACACCTGCTCATTGCACATCTCATTCCAAAATCATGGGCATTAATATGGAGTTGGTCCCCCTTTGCTGCTATAACAGCCTCCACTATTCTGGGAAGGCTTTCCACTAGATGATGGAACATTGCTGTGGGGACTTGCTTCCATTCAGCCACAAGAGCATTAGTGAGGTCTCCCTCTTTCTCTTCTCTCAGAGGACCTGAGGCCTAGGACCATGCCTCAAGACTATCTGGCCTGATGACTCCTTGCTGTCCCCCAGTCCACCTGGTTGTGCTGCTGCTCCAGTTTCAACTGTTCTGCCTGCGGCTATGGAACACTGACCTGTTCACCGGACGTGCTACCTGTCCCAGACCTGCTGTTTTCAACTCTAGAGACAGCAGGAGCGGTAGAGATACTCCGAATGATCGGCTATGAAAAGCAAACTGCCATTTACTCCTGAGGTGCTGACCTGTTGCACCTTCTACAACCACTGTGATTATTATTATTTGACCCTGCTGGTCATCTATGAACATTTGAACATCTTGGCCATGTACTGTTATAATCTCCACGTGGCAGAGCCAGAAGAGGACTGGCCACCCCTCAGAGCCTGGTTCCTCTGGTCTACCCAGTACAGCCAGAAGAGGACTGGCCACCCCTCAGAGCCTGGTTCCTCTGGTCTACCCAGTACAGCCAGAAGAGGACTGGCCACCCCTCAGAGCCTGGTTCCTCTGGTCTACCCAGTACAGCCAGAAGAGGACTGGCCACCTCTCAGAGCCTGGTTCCTCTCTACCCAGTACAGTCAGTAGAGGACTGGTCACCCCTCAGAGCCTGGTTCCTCTGGTCTACCCAGTACAGCCAGAAGAGGACTGGCCACCCCTCAGAGCCTGGTTCCTCTGGTCTACCCAGTACAGCCAGAAGAGGACTGGCCACCTCTCAGAGCCTGGTTCCTCTCTACCCAGTACAGTCAGTAGAGGACTGGCCACCCTCATATCCTGGTTCCTCTGGTCTACCCAGTACAGCCAGAAGAGGACTGGCCACCTCTCAGAGCCTGGTTCCTCTCTACCCAGTACAGTCAGTAGAGGACTGGTCACCCCTCAGAGCCTGGTTCCTCTGGTCTACCCAGTACAGCCAGTAGAGGACTGGTCACCCCTCAGAGCCTGGTTCCTCTCTACCCAGTACAGTCAGTAGAGGACTGGT